>NC_064868.1:118417095-118502095 GCF_024139225.1 Suncus etruscus
AATTCGAGGAAAAATTGAGCTCCTGAAATCTTGCTACTTGAGACTTCTTTCATCCTTCATATCTTTTGATATTGAGAGGGTCTGTTTTTAGTCCATTTGGGTAGCTATAACATATCCTCTAGCCTCGAGGAGGCAGGGTAGCTTAGTGGTAGATCACCTGCCTTGTAGCAATAATATTATGAGTTCAATGCCCAATACCACCTCTCCATGCTGAGTATAACCTAACACTCCACTTAAGTTGTGTGAGTACTGCAAAGGTGTGAGCACCACAACCAAGTGTGTTGCTCCCAATTCTCATTCACAACCACAGTCAATGGAAGAAAAGGTGGAGAAAACAGATCTAATGAAAGAATAGTATACTACATATTATGGTGAGGAGTATTGTAAACAACAGGTATTGTTTCCCATGCTTGGAGGCTTGAAGTCCAAAATAAATGTGCTGGGAGACTGGTATTTGGTGAGGGGACACCTCCTGCTTCATCTTTTGGTTCTGGCTTTCCTAGGCCAAAGTAAATGCATTTATCTCTGGGCTCTCTTGTTTAAGTACACTAATTCTTCCCAAAGCCCATCTCCAAATACTATCAAATTGTGGATTTATTGTCAGTATATGAAAGGGCAGGAAATATTCAGTTTGATAGCAAGGTTCCAGAGTTGGTTATCTGCCTGCACCTTGGAGGACTCATGAAGGTGTGGTGTGTCTATGAGACAGGTAGAGATTTCTATGAAGAGTTGTGAAATGAATAGCACTGACGATCTTTCATACAAGAGCTTGATTTTTTGGACAAGTTGAAAAGGTCTATCATCCAAAATCGCTTTCCTGATACAGAACTGGGACCCTGTTGACTGAAAAATTTCCCTGGAATTGGTTTGTTTACACTTCCCATTGAGATAAAGAGGCAATAGCAGGTCTTAGTCCTGCAGGCATGGAGTAAAGAAGCCACTCCCCAAATAGCTCTCTCAGCTGTTGCTTGTGTCTCAAGCTGACTCTGACTTTGGTCAGGAATAATAATAGCTGCCGATGGTACAAGGTGTGCTGGTATCAAAAGCAAGAACCTTCTCCTCACTGACCCCCAAACTTTGCATTTTCTTTTTATTTAAATCTGAACTGCCTATACTATAGCATAGCATCTAATGGACTGATTCCTTTGGGAAGCTAGACATGCATAGTTTCCTTTCCTCCTTTAGTTTAACGGAACATTACATTGAAACACCTTTGTGGACCAACTCTGAAATCACTCAAAAATTTCTCGGCGCTGCCTTTAAAAATTGGAGCTCCCTTAAGTACTTGGGGTACAGGGCTCAGGGACCTTAGTTATACCAGTGATTTGCTCACATTCACTCTCCGAGGTGAGAGAGTATACTGGGCATGCTAGTATTTAAAGGATTGACAGTCTTAAAGATTGAAAGAGCTGCTAAAATCTGAGTCAGAGGGGGAGAGATAGACACAGAATAGTCTCACTCATCTGTGGGATTTTTAGAAAAATAAAAGACATTATTATAATAATACCCAAAGACAACAGAAATGAGGTTTGAAAGGTCTAGCCCATGATATGACGCTTACCACAAAGAGCAGTGAGCGCAGTTAGAGAAATAACCACACTGACAATATCATGACAATCTTACTGAGTGAGAGAGGTAGAATGCTTGTCTCTAATACAGGCAGGAGGGTAGGGAAGGAGGGAGATGGGGGCATTGATGGTGGGAAGGTTGCACTGGTAAAGGGGGAGATTCTTTTTTTATAACTGAAACCCACCTATGAACATGTTTAAATAAATTTATTATAAAAAAAATAAAAAGCTCTGGGATGCCAGAATTCAGTCAAAGCCAGTACCTAGAGTAATGGGAGAGTAACTTTCTCCATGGCGCACATGGAGGTTTATCCCAAGATCTACATACATTTCTAGCTGAGTTTCTCTTTTCACAAACTCTGAATGATGCAGTCTTTGGGGAAAGGTGGGAGTGAAAGTGGACAGGTTATGTCACTGTTTTTCATGACATTGACCTGAAAAATTTATCCTTTGCTCTCTGTTATAGTAAAAGCCCAGAGATAAATGTAATCTTACAAATCAATCCTGGGGAAAAAAGAAATAGTTGAGGGGTAAGGCACTTGCCTTACTGACCTCAATTTGATCCCCAGTACCACATATGATCCCTGAGGTATTACCAGGAGTGATATATTAACACAGAAATAAGTATAAGCTCTGAGAAAAATAAGATGTAGTACCCACCAAAGGCCCCAAAATATCATTTCACAAGTGAGAAAACGGAGGATTAGAAGAGGCAAGGGACTGGAAATATGTCACATTGAGGGCTTTAAGGCAATCTAGGTCTGAAATATAAGGCTTATAATTTGCTTTAGAGTCTTCATATGTGGTCTTAAAGCTTCCAAAGAACCTGAAACATCTCCCCACAGAAGTCAATCTGCTTTTAGATGGCTTCATTATAAGATTAGAAATTCACACAATATATATCAAACATATACTATGTTGCTAATGCAATTGGTATTCATGGCACATTACTAGGAGATGACATAGTTCCCCTTCAGTCGCTAAAAGAGGAAGCAAGAAGCAAAGATTTAAAATAGTTAAGTAAAAATAACAGGCAGTATGTGAAAAGTGCCAAGATTCATGTAATAGTAAGTCCTAGAGAGAGCTCAAGGGAGATCCTACTCCTCAACTATGTTAGGTGAATCGAATTAAAATTGGAAACACAGATTTCCCTGGGAACATTCAGTTCAAGGGAATTCCATTTTTACCTAGGGGCCAAGTGACTGGGAGGAGATGAAATTCAAATAAGATAGGCTATTGAAGACTAAGAAATTTTGGGGCCAAAGAGATAGCATGGGGGTTGGGATTTTCCTTGCATGCAGAAGGACGATGGTTCGAATCCCGGCATCCCATATGGTCCCCGGAGCCTGCCAGGAGCGATTTCTGAGTGTAGAGCCAGGAGGAACCCCTGAACGCTTCCAGGTGTGACCCAAAAAACAAAATAAATTAAGAAATTTTTATTTGTAAAAGGTTGTGCTATATGTTTATGATATTCATCCTAGTTTCTATGAAAGAGTTAGGTGGATATCAATAATTCTTGATTTTTTAAGATTTTACTCAAGGCAAAAAAGAAAGTCCACTTGAAGTTTTTTCTCCAGTAGTAGGACACTAGTTTCTCACTGTCCTGTAGGGACAAGAAGATCACAAATCAGTATCCAATGGAAGATTTTTCTTTCTGCATAAGATAAGTCAGATTGCCCATGTGACAGATTTCATTTGGTTATCCAGAGAGTTTGTTACCTAGAGTACAAGAGGGAGAAATTGTTGTCAGGTGTTTGGAAAGGAGCTGAGGTGAAGTGAAGTTACTTTGGGAGCTTAGAGTTCTAGCAGAGTAGTGTGCCTCAATGCAAATCATCCTTCATTCTCTTTGTGTGTCCTTTACCTATTTGTCTTTTACCTACCTATCTGTCACTGTGGGGACTAGCTACTAGCAATAGAAAACATTCAGTGCAGCCCGTCTCCATTTTGGTTTCCAGGAACAGAAAGGATTCAGGCATTTGTTAACTGTTGTAAGTAAAATTTGTGCTGGCTGACTTTAGATTTATTTTCTCTCTAAGAAGAGGGGGTCTGGAGACCTGATGTTTGGTCCCAGACTTTTGGGGTGCATTGACCACTTTGGAGGCTTTGGAGATCTAATAGACTACAAGTTGAGTGTTAGGAGAAGATCACTATTAGGTGAGCTTTAGGAAAAGCAGCAAATCTTAGCAACAGGAAATGATCAGAACTCTTTGGCAAGACTGGGAAATAGTAAAAATCAGGCCTTGAATCTTCTTTTATAAACAATAGTAAAGTAGGTCTGGGGAGATAGCACAGGTGACCAAATGGGACGTGTCATATAGGACATGAATGTGAAGACAAAATATATTAAACAGAGGGTCCCCATGGTCACCATCAATTCAACTCACTGTAACAGAGACATCTGCAATAAATCCCTTTTAAAATGTTCATGTTTGGGTTCAAACAGTTCACTCAAGTGATCGAGCCCATTCTTAACATAAACAAGCTCCTGAGTTCCATCTCTGGGTGCCACATTTTCTAGCAGACAATGCTGAATTTGACCCTGATGGCCCTGGAGTATAGCCACCAGCCCATACCAGGAACAAATTCTACCAGGAATAGCCCCAGAACCCTAAGTACTATTAGGTTTGGGCCCTATATTAAATAATAATGTTAAATGAATAAATTATAGTAAAGTATAAAAAAAGATAAATTGGTCATTTTGACCATTTTAGAGTATGTGCTTAATGGTACTAAGCGTGCTTACATAAGTAAATGACCATTATCTCCATCTATCTGCAGAGTTTTTGAAGGATAATGGGTCACACCCAAATGCTCAGGAGATACTCCTGGTGCTGGGCTCAGAGATCTCCCCTATTGGAGCTTTGAGAACCATATGGGGTATCAGGAATTGAAACAGGATCTATTGTGTACAAAACTGTTGCAATTCAGCCCTTGATGGGGTTGACTGTTGGAGGGATGGAGGATGAGGTCTTTCCCCTCCAGCTCAGAGCACGCGTCTGCCACCCTGTTCAGCCGGCGGTTCTGAGGTGAAGCGGCTGGTAAACAGCTAGCAGACAGTCAGGCTTGTGAAAATATTAGCTTTATTTGGTGGACAAGACTGAAGCCCAAAGCCTCAGCATCAGTTCCAGCCAAAAAGCCCCTCGCCTTCCACAGACCCTTGCTTTTATCCCCCAGAATCAGGAACCACCCAATGGTGGGATCAGGTACCACCCAATGGTGTGATCAGGTACCACCCAATTGTGGGAGCAGAATCAGGTACAACCCTAGGGTGGTAGCAGAATGCCAGGCCATATCCTAGGGTAGGGCACAATCACAGATCAGGGTAGGGTCAGTATCATAATAATCCGTTTGAAATGTTTATATACACAACAGAAAACAAGTGCTTTAATTTCTACACTATCTCACCCTGTAGAATATTTACATTAATTTTTTATGCTGCCAACCTAAACTCTGCTCCTTCAACCCATAAAAAACCTCTCATTATACTTTGTATTTCTATGAATATTATTACTCTAGGTACCTCAAATTAGTGGAAGCCACTGTATATGTCCTTTAGTTATAGGATTCTTTCACTTAGCCTAGTGTTCAGTTCATTTATGTAACTGTTAGATTATGTACCTGTTAGATTTATGTAGCTGTTAGATTTTCTTTCATTTTAAAGGAAGAATAATGTGCCATTGTATGTGTGCTCATCTTATTTTACCATTCATTTAACAATGGGTTGCTATTACTTTGGGTTAGTGAAAATAATACTTACATAGACATGAGTATACAGAACTTTCTGGTGTCACTTCTTTGGGATATGTGCCCCAAAGGTGAAATTGCTGAAACATATGGCAATTCTAATTTGAGTTTTCTTTTTAGGAATCACCACACTATTTTCCACAGCAGCTGCACCAGTTCATAATCCCACCAGCAATGCACACGGGTTCTAAAATCTCCAAATACTACCTCACACCTGTTATTTTATGTTGCTGTCTTATAATAACCACCCTATTGGATGTGCAGTGGAATCTCAATGCAGTTTGAATTTGCATTGCTCTAATTATTAGTGATATTGGGTATCTTTTCATGAGCTTATCTGCCATTTGTATATCTTCTTTGGAGATACACAATGTCTGTGAAAGTCCTTGCCTGTTTAAAAATTTGGTTGTTTGCTTGTTGTTTATTCTGTGTAGATTTCAGAGTTGTTTATGTTTACTGCATGTTAATCCTTTATAAGATATGTGATCATTCCTCTTTATGGGTTATTTTCACTCTATTACTAATGCCCTTATATGAAGATATTGGGAGAGCTGTTAAATCATTATAACAAGATTTGTATCTTGAATTCAATGTATTTGGATTCAGGAGTCTTCCTGCTTGATGTTGGGTAGGGTTCTTACTCTCTTTACACCTGCCTTGGTTTCTTCATCTGATAAATGAGAGCGATACTTATAATAGGACCAGTCTCTTACAATTGCCTTAGCAATGAGTAATGAGAATTTATATGTAAAATCTTACCACAGACTTTAGCTCAGTTCAAATACTCAATGCGTGGTAGCCTTTATTCATATTGGGAATAAGAAGAAACCAAAATCATGTCATGGAAAGGTGATAAAAATTAGTATCAAATGGATGAGTAAGCCAACACTGTTAAATAACCAACCTGAGCAAAGTCATATTACTTAACACTTAACACTTGTGTAGCAAGTTGCTGTTCACAAAGCACTTAAATATTTAGCATTCATTCAACAGGCTTTGCTGGAAACATAATGAGAAGTACGATGTAGTCCTGCATAAATGAATAAGAGGATCAATCAGAGAAAATGGCAATCTAATCAGCGTGATGCAATCTAATCAGCATGATGCATACTAAGAAAATAGCTGAATAGAGTTATGGGTTGGGGAAAAAAGGAGTAGTTCAGACTGGAGGAGGCTTTCCCAAGATGAGCCACTCCTAACCATATACTGTGGTGCTTGGAGGCTGATAAGGTGCCAAAGACCAAATCCAGTGCTTTATATCATATTTAGGCATATGCTATATCACTGGAGTTATCTTCCTGGTACTATCTAAATTTTTAATTGGCTGTAATTATATTTACTCTTCAAAGGCTTGAGGCTTAAGCCTTTACTTTTTTTCTATTTGATAGACCCTTCCATCCCAAGGAGACTTCATCAAAAAGTCCAGACTTCAGACACAATGAGTATATGTTCTAGGCTTGGTCACTAATTCACTATTTCTTCCTTTCTACAGGTGACCCACCAGGTGGAAGAAGCAGAATACAACATTAAGTATATACTCAAATTCAATAGCTATGAATCTCTTTTAAAATAAGGACTGTGCCCAATAAAGATTATTTAAAAACATAAAAATTTTAATTGAATTACCATGAAAAAACATAGTTGCAGAGAGAGGAAGAGAATTTGAATTTTACACACTAGGTTTTGGGATTAAAAAAGCACTAAAGGAAAATACATACATTTATATCCAAAATACTTTGCTGGAGTGATAGCATAGGGCGTTTGCCTTGCATGCAGCTGACCCAGGACTGACCTCGGTTAGATCCCTGGCATCCCATATGATCCCCCAAGCCCGGAGAGATTTCTGAGCGCATTGCCAAGAGTAACCCCTGAGTGTCACCAGTGTGGCCCAAAAACAAAACAAAAAATATTTTTTGCTCTGCCAGTTTATATATAATGTTTAATATTAAATAATATATAATAAAATGTATTCTATATAATAAAAATAAGGATTCATCCAGGAGTCAGTTTTATGGTCTAGTGGTAAAGTAGGTACTCTTTCTATGTATATAATATATAATTATATAATTATAATATATTTATATATAATTATACATAAATATTAAAATATATAAATATATTATATGTAAATATACATTTACATAAATATATTAAACATATAATTTATATATAATTATATAATATGTTATAATTATATCATATAATCATTAAGGTTTTAATGATTATATGATATAATAATAATGATATATTTTATATATTATGCTCTAAGTTCTATTCCTGGCATAATAAATTAAAAAGTATATCACAGCAAGGATGGTTTAACATACGTAAATCAATCAACATAATACACCATATCAACAAAAAATAAAAAGCACATGATAATATCAGTAGATACAGAGAAAGCATTTAATAAGGTCTAACACCCATTCCTGATAGAAACTCTCATCATGATGCGAATGGAGAGCACCAGGACTGGAGCCCTCCCACCATCTAGTCTGAGGGGAGCGCTCGTGCCTGGAGACACCGCAGCCTTCACCACACCACAACCACAGTCAAAAAGCTACAGCACACACAGGCCTGGCCTACCCCTTCTCTAAGAAGGCTTTGGAACTTCCTTGTCTCCAAAGAGCAGCTCCTTGTCTCCAGAGAGCTTAAGCCCCGCAGCCTCCTTAGGTTTCTTTAACTCCAGAAAGAAAACATTGACACTTTGCATCCTGGAAATTCATTTAAGAAACTGCAATTAGGGACTTCTTTCAAATTTGGACCTGGCTAATAGAGAGGAACAAGACCCAACAGGCCAAATACTGGAAATAAATTGTGCCAGTACAAACCAGTACTTCTTGGAGAATCTGTTGTTGGCAAAACAAGCCTAGTGCTTCGTTTTGTGAAACGCCAATTTCATAAATTTCAAGAAAGTACCATTGCGGCTACTTTTCTTACCCAAACTGTGTGTCTTGACGACATGACAGTGAAGTTTGAAATCTGGGATACAGATGGCCAAGAATAATACCATAGTTTAGCACTACAGAGGAGCAAAAGCAGCCATAGTTGTATATGATATATATATATATCTATATATATCTATATATCTATATCTATATCTATATATATATATATATATATATATATATATATATCAAATGAGAAGTCTTTTGCCAGAGCCAAAAACTGGGATAAAGAACTTCAGCAGCAAGCCAGCCCTAACATTGTCATAGCTTTATCGGAAAACATGGCTGACCTTGCAAATAAAAGAGCTGTTGACTTTCAGGAAGCACAGTCTTATGCAGATGACAACAGCTTATTACTCATGGAGACATCAGTTAAAACATCAATGAATGTAAATAAGATATTCATGGCAATAGCTAAAAAGGTGCCAAAGAATGAACCACAGAATCCAGGAGCAAATTCTGCCAAATGACCTTACTGAACCCACACAGCCAACCAGGAGTCAGTGTTGTAACAACTAAACCTCCCATTCGAACTAGCTGCAATATCTTAAATGTTATTAACAGTAGAATTGGAGCATCTAACCGGCCCAGTATGACTTCCAAATAAAGACTTTAGAGTCAAGTTTCTAATACAGAATTATTTTAAGTGTTTTGAACATAATTTTTTTAGAATATTCTTTTTTCTTTTTCTTATTTAAACAACTTTATTACATATATGATTGTGTTTGGGTTTCAGTCATGTAAAGAACACCACCCATCACCAGGGCAACATTCCCATCACCAATGTCCCAAATCTCCCTCCTCCCCATCCAACCCCCGCCTGTACTCTAGACAGGCTTTCTATTTCCCTCATACATTCTCATTATTAGGATAGTTCAAAACGTAGTTATTTCTCTAACTAAACTCATCCCTGTTTGTGGTGAGCTTCATGAGGTGAGCTGTAACTTCCAGCTCTTTTCTCTTTTGTGTCTGACAGTTATTATTGCAAGAATGTCTTTCATTTTTTCTTAAAACCCATAGATGAGTGAGACCATTCTGCATCTTTCTCTCTCTCACTTATTTCACTCAGCATTATAGATTCCATGTACATCTATGTATAGGAAAATTTCATGACTTCATCTCTCCTGATAGCTGCATAATATTCCATTGTGTATATGTACCACAGTTTCTTTAGCCATTCATCTGTTGAAGGGTATTGGCTGTTTCCAGAGTCTTGCTATGGTAAATAGTGCTGCAATGAATATAGGTGTAAGGAAGGGATTTTTGTATTGTATTTTTGTGTTGCTAGGGTATATTCCTAGGAGTGGTATAGCTGGGTCGTATGGGAGCTCGATTTTCAGTTTTTGGAGGAATCTCCATATTGCTTTCCATAAAGGTTGAACTAGACAGCATTCCCACCAGCAGTGGATAAGAGTGAACATAATTTTTAATAACATAAATGTGACTCTCTTAATGTCTCAACAGTAGAAAGGAGAAAAATAACTGCTTTGTTTATGCTTGTTTCCTTGGAAGATTGGGCATTTCACATACCAGGCATATCTACAACAGTCTACCGATCCATGATGGCCAACAAGTTTTATGAAGAAGAAAAGATTTGGAACATAACAAATTTGGACTTAAAAGGTGATCATTTTTAGCAGGCAGTCAAAGGTGTTTATGCTTAGCTTCATTATTGAGGCAACTGTAATTTCTCCTTGTAATAGTTATTTTAAAGTATATATCATATGCTTCAACAAATGAGCCAGAAGAGAACACCACAACTTTGTGGCAAAAATTAATATTGGTGGTTCTAATTTAATAGCCCTTAATTGTTTTTACTGCAGTTTAAAAAAACTCAAATATCCCATCTTGTTTAGAATGTATGCAACATGAATTCTTCAACAAAAAAATGCAACCAGGTTTTTAATGGGTAATGTGCCCTTTAAATATGAGCTCCTCAACAAAAAATGCTACTAGGTGTTTGATTTGTGATCACCGCCAAACATGACATAGATGGTTCTGGTTGGGTGAGGGAAAGGAGCTTTTGTTCCCTTTGGATGTAAATAGGAAATGCACTAACAATTATGTACATTCAAACTTGATCATTTTAAATTTAATTTTCAACTGTACTGTAAATAGGGTACTACCTTGTAGTCTCCATATGTTTATTACTTTTCTGTAATATTTAAGAGTTGCTTAAAAATATACAAAATGTGGGGCCGGGAAGGTGGCTCTAGAGGTAAGGTGTCTGCCTTGCAATCACTAGCATAGGACAGACCGCAGTTCTATCCCCCAAGCCAGGGGCAATTTCTGAGCGCATAGCCAGAAGTAAACCCTGAGCATCAAACGGGTGTGGCCCAAAAACCAAAAAAAAGTATACAAAATGTACAGTTACTAAAACATCTAATTTTTTTCTTTTCTCTACGTTTGAAAGAGAGGTCTTCAAATGTTCCTGCACTACCTACAACCATCATAAATGTTGTATCTGTAATTTGTAACATAGGCTATTGCAACATGTTAGTAATGGTCTTGCAGCCTTATTTCCAAAGTTCTTTTTATTTTGATGGGTTCAGTATATGGCATTAATTGTTTTAGGTATTTTCATGATATGAAATCTACCTTGAGTCAGAGATCATTTTATCTATTTAAGTGTTGAACTGATAGCAGAACTTGTACATTTATAATAATTCAGAATTAGTAAGGAGAACAGTTCTCTAGTGTTTAGTTTTATATGAGGTGCTCAGGTTGGAATAAAGTGGTTTGAAACAACAAACAAAAAAAATATGGGAATGGAAGGAACTTTATTCAATATAGTCAAGGCCATCTACCACAAGTCAATATCTCCTATTATTTTCAATAGAGATAAAATAAAAGCCTTTCTTCTAAACTGTTACCAAGACAAGGCTGGCCTTTCTCACCACTCCCTTTAAACATAGTGTTGGATGTTCTTGCCATAGCAATTACGCAAAAAAAAAAAGATATCAAGGGTATTCAGATAAGAAAGAAAAGTCAAGCTCTCACTGTTTGAAAAATGCATGGTACTATTACTTAGAAAACCCTAAAGACTCTACCAAAACTCTTCTAGAAACAATAGATTCATATAGCAAAGTGGCAGGTTATAAAATTAACATGCAAAAATTAGTGGCCTTCTTATATCCCAATAATGATAGAAAAAAATGGATATCTAAAATATAACCCCAATCCAATTTACCTTAGTGTCACACAAACTCAAATACTTTGGAGTCAACCTAAAAAAGATGTGAAGGACCTATACAAAGAAAACTACAAAACCCTGCTTCAAGAAGTAAAAGAAAAAAATAAGGAAATGGAGTCACATACTTTGCTCATGAATTGGGAGGATTAACAGCATTAAAATGTCAATATTTTCCAAAGGATTGCACAGATTTAATGCAGTTCCTCTAAAGATATCCATGACATTTTTTTTTTTTTTGGTTTTTGAGCCACACCCGGTGACACTAAGGGGTTACTCCTGGCTATTAACTCATAAATCGCTCCTGACTTGTGGTTACCAATATGTGACACTGGGGGATCAAACAGCCGTCCATCCTAGGTCAGCCACATGCAACACCAACACTCTACCACAGTGCCATGGCTCTGGCCTCGAGACACAAGGGTTGAACCCAGGGGCACGGCCACAAAAGCGTACAGCACTGGGTGTTCCCAGGCAGTTTCCCATCCAAGTACTAACCAGGCCCAACTCTGCTTACCTTCCCAGATCAGATGAGATCAGGAGTGCTCAGAGCGGTATGGCCATAGACAACATTCTTTAAAGAAGTGGATCAAACACTCCTAAAATTCATCTGCTTAATGCCCAGCTTGATATGAGGCCCTCCTGGTAGCCAAAATATTTTTATAGCAAGGCAGTATAGGGGGAAATTTTTACAAACCAAAGGTCCTTTGAACCCCAGAACACTCAACTTCCTGGTCTGTGGAAAACACCTTGGTTCCCCAAAGCCAAGAACGATTTCTGAGCTCATAGCGAGGAGTAACTCCTGAGTGTCACCGAGTGTGGCTCAAAAACCAAAAACCAAAAATAAATAAAACACTAAAAATATAAAAAATAGGGGCCAGAGAGATAGCATGGAGGTAAGGCATTTACCTTGCATGCAGAAGGACGGTGGTTTGAATTCTGGCATCCCATATGGTCCCCCGAGCCTGCCAGGAGCTATTTCTGAGTGTAGAGCCAGGAGTAATCCCTTAGCGCTTTATATATACATATATATGTATAAAATAAAAAGAAAACTCATCAGTTTGTTTTGACCTTGGATCACTGCTATCTATCCCACCCTAACCCCCGTGGAGCAAAGGCAAAACACTTGGCCACCTCTTTTTCCTTCCAGAAGAAGTTAGGTGAGAAAAACCACCTTTCTGTATGGAATATCATCATTTTCCAAAAGTGTTCGCCTCTATACCGTGAGCTAGAGCAAGTTACAAGGGACTCCTCAGTCTCTAGCACATCTCTGAAATATCAAAAGTGCTCAAATACATGCAGAGACTGAAGAAATGAGTCAGGTTAGAGTGTTTGTCTTGTAACTTCAAGTGGCCAACTCATTTTTTCATGACCTGGGAAACGACTTGTTTTTCTGATTTTTAAAAAAACAACTCTTTACCTGAGAGTATTTGTTTTTTTTTTTCAGTAGAAAAAAAAATAGCTGCTTTTTAGTCAGCCCCTTACCAGACATATTCAAATTCTCCATGCCTAGTCCAATATCCCCTTTCTTATTTTACCCCAAGGCTCAATCTTTTCCTAAAACCCAAGACTCTCTGAGGACTTGTGTGAGTTTTATCACAGACTTTGTGGAGGGTCCCCTGTTACTGCTCTCTTCCATCAAGGCATTCTGCCTACTTTTACAAATCTTTGTTCTCTCACCTCTCAGAAGTCATTTTCTGAGAAACTGTACATATCATGACCTCTCCAAACACTCTTGGCTGAACAATGGAAAGAATCCTAATATAGCTAATCATATATGAGTCATATAAATGTTTCCTGTGCAGCTTGTTCTCCCAAATAATTAGTAAATCCTTTGCTGTCAGAAATGGTAAAACCTACTTCTCTGTCCCCAAGAACAGTGCCTAAAATTCACTACACAGGAGTGTTCAGTGAAAATTTTTGCTTGAGAGACCAGGTATATAACTCAATCCTACATATATGTATATATATATGAGCCCCTGGATTCCATCTTTGACATTGTTGACACCAGACAAGCAAGTGTCAGAACAGCCAGCTACTATGAAATGAAGGATTTTATGTTCTGGGGATTTCTGGATAGTATGGCAGTCTGCTTTTAATCTGAAAGTTTCTGTACTGTTTTCTATGAAAATTAAGCCAGTGGACGTTCCCACCAACTATGGATGAAGGTCTTATTTCTCACAGAATCAGTGCCAACACTGTATATTTTACAGACTTTTAAATTTTAATTTTATTGAAACTATTGTGATTTACAAAATCCTTCATATTTCAAATATACAATGAATCAGGACCAATCCCACCAACAGTGTCCACCTCCATCTAACAATGTCCCCAAATGCATCCCATGCATCCTCTTTCCCCTCAGCCTGCCAGTGTAACAGGCCCATATTAAGTTTAAATGGTTAAAGTTTGGTATCTTGATTCCATTGCTGTTGCCTTTGGTTTGGATATTTAGTTCTGTCCTTTTTTAAATACTACTAACACTTGATCCCAGTCCCCCATCCTTTGTAGTATTCCTTTGTATTTAGGTACCACATCTTCATGATCCACTCGTCTGTTATTGGACATCTAGGTTGATTCCAAGTCTTAGATATTGTATTGAGTTCTGAGTAAATGGGACCACATCAAACTAAAAAGTTTCTGGATGGCAAAAGAATCACAAGCTAAAATTAGAAGACAGCTAACTGAATGGGAGAAAACTTTTGCACTCAATACATCAGATAAAGCTTTGATATCTAGGATATACAAAGTACTAACAAAGGTAAACTTCACAAAACCTAAAAACCCCATCAAAAATGGGGAGAGAAAATGAACAGACACTTCTCCAAGTAAGACAAACAGATGCAGTAGACACATGAAAAAATGCTCATCATCACTTATCAGTAGGGAAATCCAAATAAAAAAACAACGAGATATCATCTTACATCAGTGGAGGTAGGGCTTGCAGAAGTATGGTGGTTCGATATCCCATATGGTTCCCTGAGCCTGCCAGGAGCGATTTCTGAACGTAGAGCCAGGAGTAACCCCTGAACGCTGCTGGGTGTGACCCAAAATCAAAAACAAAAACAAAAAATCCTGGGAACAATCTCTGTTGGTGGAGATGTGATGAAAAAGGAACTCTCATTCACGGTGGGTGGGAATTTTGCCTGGTCCAACTTCTATGGAAAACAGTATGGAGGATTCTCAGTAAACTCAAAATGGAGCTACCATAGGACCCAGAAATCCCTCTTTTGAGAGACTCTTTTATTTTTGGGGGGGACACCCAGTGACGCTCATGGGTTGCTTCCGGCTATTCACTTAGAAATTGCTCCTGGCCTGGGGAACCAGATGGGAGGCTGGAGATAGAACCACAGTCCATCCTGGGTCAGCCGCGTGCAAGGCAAACACCCTACCTCTGCGCCATCACTTCAGCCCCATTTGAGAGACTTTTTATACAATAGTCTGGGTTTTTTGATTGGTGATTACTTGATAAGCAGTCATCATGAATACTTTTTCATATGCTATTTGTTCATCTATGTTGTCATATTGAGGAAGTATGTTATCTCCTTGCCCAATTTTGATGGAATTTTAGGTTTATAGCTGTTTTATATAACTCAGAATTAGCCTTTCATTATATGTACAGTTTGAAATTTTTTGCCCACTCAATAATGTGTCTTTTGACTTCAGCTGAGTTTCTTTTGCAGCGCAGAGATTTCTTAGTTTGGTATAGTTCAATTTGTGAGGTGGTCTGACTAAAGATAGCTCTAAGATCTATATCTATATATGTAGCTATATATCTATAGCTCTGCATATGTTTTCCTCAGTGCATGTTATAAACTCATGTCTAAATCAGCAGCCTATTAATTCACTTAAAATTTTTTTGTTGATGGAAGAGGAAAAACACAAAAAGACTTTACTTTCTTTTATCTTACAAAGAAACCTGGAACAATGGAAACAGCTGTTTAGACTTAACAGGTGTTCAATCAACTTCTTACTACAAAGGCCTATAATAATATTTTATCGTTTTTTATCAACAGAATAGGGTGCAGAATAAGATTGGATGCCTGGGCTCCCACTGTGGTGCTCACTATCAGTATGTCTTAGTACTGTAATTTTATTATGTATAAAATGACTCTCCAACATCTTTGTCCACAGAGGTTCGTGAATACCCTAATTTTTAAATTCGGTGCTCTATCACAGTGAACTCCAGATAGAGTGCTTCTTAGGACAATGTTGAAAAAATATTCCAATTTATCCATTTCCTTTTGATTATGTCTGCTACTATGATCTAAAGATTATGACCATGAAGAGCACTGAAATGGTCAACTGCACACCATAGACTTTTGTTGCAGCCCCCGTTTATTGAATACGCTTCTGTAAATTCTTTCCCCCCGTTTTTCTTCTTTTTTAATTCAAGCTACATTACTATTATATCATAATGTCCACACTGTCAGTTTTTTTCTCAGGAAAGAAACCTCGATGCACAGACACAGTGGATAATACTACAGGGGTAGACTATGAGGTAGACTCCTCTTATAGTGCTCACTGCCATATTGCTTAGTTCTCTAGATGTAAAAATCATGCTTATCCTAAAATGCTCCATGCACAATCTAACTCCGAAAGCTCTATTTAGCAAAGTTCACTCCCACCATTGATGAAGTGCCTAGAAGTTGGACACCATTTCCTCTCCGATGTGCTGGCCCCATTATTTTTTGTTGTAATTTTAATTTTATTTTTCATTTAATTTTGTTTATTTTTACATGCTCTGAACCATCTCATATGATTGGACATCAACCATCCAATCCCAAGCCCTGGCAAGTTCCCTGTACCAGCACCAGTGTGAAATTGTAGGCTGAGTGTTCCACAGTCCCCAGCAGGGGAAATAAATTTCCATGTCCCCAATTCAGGTAGGATAAGAGATACAAACCCAGTAGCCATTCTGATGCAGGAAATAATGCATACACAACTGGAAAAATAAGAGGCCAGGAACTGTACGCTCACAAACTAGCCTATTCACTAAGTGGAATGGTGAGCCAAGAGGGCAGCTTCCCCTCCAGTCTTCCTAGGGCATCGTTATTGGGAAAGCAAAGCCCAGCCTCAAGAGCAGGGAGTAGGCCAAGTGAAATCCGGCTGGTACCAACAAATGAAAACTTGCTAGTAACAACACACAAGGAATCAAACGCCTTTCCAGGGAAGGCCCTAATACTGCTCTGGCATCAACTTGAGCCAGGGTAGATTCATATTATACCCTGACATTCCTCCCTCCTCTGATTCCCTTTAAATTAACCTTTGTGACTGGCAGGAGATAGAGGGTCCAGAATTAACAGCTTTTACAATGCTGGATATTTGACAACAAAAGAGTAATTTCAGAAACAGAGGAAGTTCACAACATGAACTTTATGAATACCCTGAATTAAAAAAAAGATATAGTCAGAGATAATTCATATACAATAAAGCTGCCCATTTAAAGTATATGATTCAATATGTTTTAGAATATTCACAAATACATGTTTAACTGTCACAACTATAGAACAGTATCACGTCAAAAAGAAATTTCCTAGCCTTTGGATACCTAGTCTTTATTCCCTCTAGCACTATCCTACTAATCTATCTTTTGCTCATTTCACAGTTCGAGAAATTTCAAGTAAATAAAATCATGTAGCATGTGTGTTTTTGTAACTGACTTCTTACACACAATGCAATGTTATCAAGTTTCATCCATATAGTGGCATGTGCCAGTAATTTATATTTAAGATGAAGTAATATTCTATTGTGTAGTAATTAACTTTTTGAAATTTTCAATTTTGCTTTTTGTTATTATAACTAGTACTTCAATTTCCAAGTTTTGGTGTGCATATTTTTCTTTCTTGTGAGTATATACTTGGAAGATAATTGTTAGTCATATGGTATTTAACCTTTTCAGGAGCAACCAAATTGTTTTCTAAATTGCATCATTTTACATACCCACCAGCAAGGTACAAGGTTTCTTATTTCTTTATATTCTTACCAATACTGAGGATTCTTAAAAAAAAAACTCATAGATACCTTAATGGGCATGAAATAGCTGTGGTTTTTGGTTTGCACTTCTCCAATTATGTTGAGAAGTTTCCATGTGTTTATTGGATGCTTGTATATATAACCCAGAGAAATTTCTTCTGGTTTATTTGAGTTTTCATTATCAAGGAGTAAGAATTTTCTATATATAATCTCAATACATATAACTATCAGGCTACCTATTTGAAAATTATTTCTCCAATTTTATGGATTTTATTTAGACTTTCATGAGTTCCATTTGAAGTATCCTTTTTTAAAATTTGATTTTGGTTTTTGGGCTACACCAGGTGATGCTCAGGGGTTACTCCTGGCTCTGCACTCAGAAATCACTCCTGGCTTGGGGGAACTATATGGGATTCTGGGGGATTGAATCGCAGTCCATCCTAGGTCTGCTGCATGCAAGGCAAATGCCCTACCGGTGCTCCACCGCTCCAGCCCCAAGTTTTATTTTTTATAATTTAATTCTCTACCACATCTCACATTCCCGTACATGTTTTTTGGAATGATAGGGCCACATATTAATTTTGGGGTTTTTTTGGGGGGGTCACACCTGGCAGCACTCAGAGGTTACTCCTGACTGCACTCAGAAATCTCTTCTGGCAGGCATTGGGGACCATATGAGATGCCGGGATTTGAACCATCATTCATTCTGGATCGGCTGCATGCAAGGCAAACGCCCTATTGCTGCTCTATCTCTGGCCCCACATATTAATTTTTTAAGGGTTAGAGTTATAGTACAGAGGATAAGGCCTTGTACATGGCAAATTTGTCTTCAATCCTCAGTCAGGAGTAATTCCTAAATTCATCGTACCGCCAGGATTGATCCCAAAGTTTTTAAAGAGAAATAAACCCTGAGTATCACTATGTGTGACTACAAAACCAAATAAAGAAAATTTTATTTAGGCAGTATGATTTGCAAAGTTGTTTACAGTTTAGTTTCAATATCTGAACATTCAGATGCAATGTTCCCAACTCCAGTCCCATCGCCAGTTAGTGCATCCCTCCTCCAGTAATCCCAATTTTCTTCTCACTTGTTTCCTATACTGATAGCATTTTTTTTGGGAGGGGGCTCACCCACAGGCTTACTCGTGGCTCTGCTCTCAGGGATCACTTCTGGCATATTCAAGGGTCATATGGGATTTAGAGATGAAACCAATATCTGCTTCTTGTAAGGCAATAACCTTACCCTTCGTACCCCTTTGGCCTCTAAAGAAACACTTTTTAAGTTTAATCATTGTAGTGTGGGTCACATTTGATATAAACATATAGCTTCCCTCTATATCAGAGATGATCCTAGGACCCTTGTATAGCCTTTCCTGTATTCAACTTCCAGACCATCTCTGCTCACTCGCCCTAGCCAATGATTTCCATCCTTTCCTGAAATTTTTGATTCTGTAATCTAAAACCAATGATTTATCAACCTTTGGTACTTTTCATTTCCTAGATGTATTATTTAGTACATCAAATATTGGTGGCAGCATCTAGTATTGTTCCTTTTTATGTTATTTCACTTAATATAAAATTATTCAATTT
Organism: Suncus etruscus; assembly: GCF_024139225.1. NCBI lineage: Eukaryota > Metazoa > Chordata > Mammalia > Eulipotyphla > Soricidae > Suncus > Suncus etruscus. Next base: position 118,436,112 of record NC_064868.1, read on the forward strand.
AAGCTAAGTGGTAGTGAAGTGCATGGTTTTATTATTACTTTTGTTAATCTGTTGTGTACATATATCATAAATTCATGAAAGCTTTTTTTAGCTATCTTGGTTTTTTTCATATCCTGACTATTATATCAGGTGCTGCAATTAACACAGATGTGCATAGACTGTTTCTAATTAAAGCTTTTGTCTTGAGTGTAGATACCAAGAAGTGGAATCATTGCATCAGATGGGAGCTCTAGTAACAGTTTTTTGAAAAAAATTTATATTGTTATATATAGGGGCTCAATTGAATAACATTACTACAAGCAGTGCATGAGGGTTTCTTTTGCATCACATTTATGCAAGGGCGGGTTATTCCTATCCATTTATTTATTTATTTATTTATTTATTTATTTATTAAAACTATTGTGATATACAAAATCCTTCATAGTTGAATTTCACATATAAAGTAAATCAGAGCCATTCCCATCACCAGTGTAGATCTCCCTCCACTAATATTCCCAGAATGCATTTTATACCACCCTTTGCCTTTGCTAGTAAACAGGTCCATTGAATTTTAGATTGTTAAAGTTTTGGCCTCTTGATTCTATTGTTGTTGACTTTGGCTTCAATATTTAGTTCTGTTATTTTTTCTCCACCAATGTACCTAAGACCACTTGCCCATTTGTCCCCATTCTTTCTTTTTTATTTTCTTCTTAATTTTATAGAAAAATGCAGAAATATGAGGTAAAAAAGTAATCCGTGTCCTACGGTTCTATGAAAAATTTGGATACCTTATTTAAAAATAAAAAAGAAGAAGATAAAGGATGGCAGTTTTCTGCATAGGTGCAGCAAAAGTTGGGGAAAACAGAAAGTGAAAAAAACTTCGGCCTACAGACCAACTTTTACCGTAAGACCAACTACCAGCTCCCGGCATACTATGTAGTTTAACCCCAAAGTCTTTCTTCATGGTCCCAGTATAAGTTTTCCTCAATCACAGTTGCTGCAGCAATCAGGTTTCTGTAATTAGGTATCTTGGTTTTTGCACAGACCCTATGCTGAAGTCAGAGTGTCATGGATCGTTTTCTGGTTTCATCTCACCATTAGGTGGCGATGCAGGGAAATCTTCCCTAAAAGCAAATTGTTGCTATTTTCAAGTCGTCATATGAACCCACTGTGAAGCAAGTTGGTGTCAGGGCAACCTTAGGGCCTTTCCCATAGAAGTTCGATTCCTGTTACTGGTGCAGAAAACCATGCCAATTCCCAGGACGGGATCCAAGGTTCAGCGATAAATGGTCAATGTCTGATCAACTGAAGTCTAAATCAAGTGACTGTGACAATTGTTCAGAGTGAAAGCCCCCCCCCCCGCAGTATAAAATTTATGAGTTCCTATCTGTTTTTGATAAGAACTTTCTATACGTAAGATTTCACCTATTTTAGTGTGCCTATGCAAAAAGGAACAATGACACATGAAACTTGGTACATATGGGGGTAAAAATAGCAAGACAAAATAATCTCTATAACCTGATTCTAACATGAACTCAGACCCCAAGAGAAAGTTTTCTACTAGAATTTCTCACTAACCAAATCCAAAAAAGGAGTGGGGAAATCTACATTCACACAAAGAAATACACAATATAAATTATATCTATTAAGGAAATGCATCTAAGGAAATATACAAAATTATATTTACATGTCACCTTTAAGTCTTTAAAAAGTCTGAGGGGGATAAAATCCAGAGCACAGCTTTAGCCTGCTATGTGATCTTGTGGAGTTTTAAAAATGGCTAACAGCAGTCAAGAATTAGGTAATGTCCTTGATCTGAGGGTCCCCCAAGATTCAATTTTCATAGCAAGCAACAGTCCACAGCAATGGGAAGTGGGAGGAAAGGGGCCACTGAGAGCAAATCTGCAGCAGCGGAGGTGGCAGCTTCTTCCTAGGCCAAGGCAAGGCAGGCTGGAAAGCTGTATTTTCACTTTGGGAGCTGGTTGGTAGCTGGTTGGAGTTGGAGAAACGTTCCAGTTCCTGAGGAGTTAAGAACTGATGGTATAAAGCAGGGATGGCGAACAAGTTCGACACAAAGAGCCAAAATTTTAAACTGTGAGAGTCAGAGAGCCACACCACGCAGTGACCTGCCAAAACAGACAAATACTCACACAAAAGCATCTAATTTTAACAATAATATATTAAACACATAAGAGGCAAAGAGCAGCATTCATTTTGGCTAGGAGCCACAAGCGGCTCGAGAGCTGCGTGTTCGCCACCCCTGGTATAAAGGGTGAACCAGGGAGAAATAACATATCAGGGGCAGGAGAGTGAAGGATTAAAAAAGGATTTGTAAAGTTGTAGTACAGAAGGGGGAAAAGCAAAGGTTATATATAATGGGAGAAGGACTAATACTACATAGATATTATGTACATTAGAGACGGACATTAGACAGACATAAAGGTGGTCAACACACACACTTGCACGCACATATGCAAAAACAATGAAGATCAATCCATACGTAGCAGTTGAAAAATTGACCCAGGTGGGTCAATTTAAAAATATAAAGCTGTCAAAACACATGGAAAGTTTTTTTTTTAAATTTTCTAAGCCTATCATCATCATTGGTGAAGGTAAACTTTGCTGAAGAAAGGTTTCCTGGGTTAGATTGTGCATAAAGCATTCTTAAAACTGTCATAATTTTCTTTTTTTAATTTTATTTAAACACCTTGATTACATACATGATTGTGTTTGGGTTTCAGTCATGTAAAGAACACCACCCATCACCAGTGCAACATTCCCATCACCAATGTCCCAATCTCCCTCCTCCCCCCTCCGACCCCCGCCTGTACTCTAAACAGGCTCTCCATTTCCCTCATACATTCTCATTATTAGGACTGTTCAAAATGTAGTTATTTCTCTAACTAAACTCATCACTCTTTGTGGTGAGCTTCCTGAGGTGAGCTGGAACTTCCAGCTCTTTTCTCTTTTGTGTCTGAAAATTATTATTGCAAGAATGTCTTTCATTTTTCTTAAAACCCATAGATTAGTGAGACCATTCTGCATCTTTCTCTCTCTCTGACTTATTTCACTCAGCATAATAGATTCCGTGTACATCCATGTATAGGAAAATTTCATGATTTCATCTCTCCTGACAGCTGCATAATATTCCATTGTGTATATGTACCACAAAAACTGTCATAATTTTCAAATCTAGAATACTAAGCAATATAGTAATGAGCACTGTAAAATGAGTCTACACCATAAAGTATCGTCTAATGGGTCTTGAGCATTAAGGTTCCTTTCCTGAAAGCAAACTAAAATTATGGGCATTATGATACAATAATAAACTATTGTATTGAATTGAAAATAAATTGCAATAACAAATTCAATGAATGAGCACTGTAGGAAGAGTCTGTGCCATGCTGTTGACTATTTCAATGGTATCTGTGAACATAAACAGTAGATCATATTAAGAGGCATAACCAATGGAAAATAATTGGATTAGAATATTTTTCAAGACATTTTTAATGATCACTGTATGAGGGCGACCAATCTATATCTCCTCAAAGAGCCACTGTAAACAAAAGTATTGAAGATTTATTATAGACATAGTAAATTTAATAAATTAAAACTACTTATAGCAAACACTGTAGTGGGAGTCCATGGCTTCCAACTGCTTTCTGCACCTGTTTCTGTGGATAAAAGCATTAGAACATTATTTTTAATAAATAAATTTTATTTTGACAAAGTGGATTACAAATCTTTCACAGTAATATTTTAGGTACATAGTGACATTGAATCAGGGGCATTCCCACCACCAATGTTGTCCTCCCTCCACCCCTGTTCCCAGCATGCATCCCATATCCCCCTCCTTTGACACCCGGGCTGCTAGTATAAGTGGTCCCCTCTGTGTCTAGCTTGTTGTAGATTGGGTTTTGATTTTGTTGTCTTTGGTTTTAGATTTGGTGTTTGAGTATGATCATTTTTTGTTTCTACCCAATGTCCACACATCTGTTTGATCTTGGTACCCTCCATTATTTCCCCCCCACAATTTGTGAGGCAGAACAAGATGGTTCAAGTTATGTGGTTCTGTTTGGAAGGTCGAAAAAAGAAAGAGAAAAAAGGGGGTAAAAATCAAACAAGAAGAAATGGGAGGAGTCATTCTAGAGGCTATAAATATCAAATTAAGAGAAGAAATGGAAAAAGAAAAAAATGAAAACCATACAAAAAATTCAAACAAAAGAACCCGAAAAGCACCACAGCAATAAAAACAACAACCGAACAATAACCATGGTCCTGAAATAAAAACAAAACAAAGCACACAAAAAAGAAAAAACAAAAATAACAACAAGAATAACAAAAATTGTGGGTTTTTTTTTTTTGCATAGGCACAGTGAAAATTGGGAAGACTAGAAAGGGCATTCCCTCGGCCTAAGATATAAAGGGTTTCTCCGCCCTTGAAGCATACTTTCATGGGAATAATTATATGCTCCATACATGCTCTTTTTCTCTTCCCTAGGCAGAACAGAGAATTTTGACCCGAGCAACCCCAGTATCCTATATGGTACCCTGAGCCTGCCAGGATCGATTTCTGAGTGCAGAGCCAGGAGTAACCACTGAGTACTGAAGGTGTGGCTCCAAAACAAAAACAAAAATTTTAAAAATCATTAAAAGAAGAACTCATGCCTACTCTAGTATTTGTGGCCATCTCTTATCTATTCCATCACCTGGTACACAGGGTCTGGTAGAATTGGGATACACAGACTCAGGGATGGATTGTGCCAGTCAGATGTATAATATCAGAAAGGGCTAAGGCACACAAGCTGAAGGTGGTGGTTGTAACAGGAGTACCCGGAAAGCAGAGCTGGCCCTGGCACACGTGTTCAAGGAGGATGAACCTGGATACCAGGTGTTGTATATGAAAACATTTCCTAAAGATTATTTTCTGCCTGTTGTCCCACCTTGACCTAACAGGGGGGGTGCTGTTGAGAGTGGAATAAATAGTTTGGGAGCGAGGTGTTCGGGGTCTTTTGGCAGTTTTCTGTGTGGCTCCAGGTGTATTTTGGAGCTGGCAGTAGGCCAGGACTCTCTCCGCCCAAACTTTTACCCCTTTATCCTCCTGTCTGTGTGGATTATTTGCTGTGGATAAATATTACCAAGTACTCACCCCCAAAAGGGGACAACAGGAAGGGAATCAACTTCTCATTCTGGAAGTTTTTTGCGGATACACGAATAACAACAAATAAAGGAATAAACGGGACCCCACACCAGGGACTGGAGGGCACTGGAATAGCTTCCTGGCTCTCAGCTATATAGGGGATCAGGACCTGTCAAATAGACTAAGAGAATGGTAGGTGCTGGCTGTGTTAGGGGCTCAGTGTGCTCAGCGTTTGGAGGGGTTTTTCCAGTCCAAAGAAAAAGGTGCAATAATGATAATTGTTTTTGGATCGTGCCTCACAGTGATTGGAGGAGGCTCCCTGTGGTGCTCAGGGGTGTATGCGTGCAAGCAAGCACCCATCATTGAAACAGGTCATCCTGCCCATAGAACTCGGGCTCTGTGTCACATCCCCACACCAATCTTCTCTTCCTTCTTCCTTCTGTGAAGATCAAGAACCTAGCTTACAGCAGGGAGGGTCTTAGTCCCAGGCCATGTTAGGTCAACAAGTCTCAGGAGCCATCTGACCAAGGCCCAGCCATGCTTCTGGAGATCGACACCAGGCCTTACTGGTACCTATGAATATCCTGGCTTGCTGGCTTCCACATCTTGGATATTATAGCAAGGGCTGCAGTGCACATAGCAGAGCCGTAGACTCCAGAAAAAACTATCTTGGGATAAGAAATGGCACTTCAAACTTTACAAATGTGACTCCTTGGGAAGCAAACCTCTACACCAAATGCCAAGAGAGGCTTCAGCTGAGGGCCGAAACCCAAGGCAAGTGGATGGAGTTGCCCCTTTTGGACCTGCCTGGTCATGGCACCTGCCATCCTGGGCAAAGAGTGGTGTCGAAATCAAGAGTAAGTGAGAGACACAGGGAAGGAGAGCAAAAGGAAGGGGAAGATGGAGTGTGAGGGGGAACTAGGAGAAGGAGAGGGAGAGATACAAGGCAAGAGAAATACACAAGATGTGACTCTCAACATGAATTAGGCTTTATTTTTCTCAAAACTTTAGAATACATCAAAAGTGGGGTTAGAGGAAAACAGTTGTTGCCAGGCTGAATCTGTCAGAAGAGTTGAGGGGCAGAGGAGGGAATTCTGGGGAGAGGCCTCTAAGCCTTCTTGCCAGGGATTAAGCGCTCCACAGCATACATCAGGAGGTTCAGCTGGAAGTGCAGGACGATGGCGGTGACTAACAGGGCGATCCCATCAGAAGACTGCATTCGCCTACAATAGAGGAGGGGAAGGGTGGTGAGGTAGTTGATGATTCCACACAGAGGTGGATCAAGAAATCCACTCCTCGGGTCAGGAACCTCGCCATCAAGGGCAAACCCGCCAGCCACTGCACTGCTGCTACTTACACCTGCAGGTTGGTGCCGGAGACTGAAAGCTGAAAACGCACAGGATCTTGGTGCATCTGTGTAATCCAGTGCAAATATTGGTTTGCCACTTGGGAATTTATATTGGACAGGAATGGCAGGTCCACGGTGCTGGGATCCGGTTAAGGAGCTACCACACAGGAGAACCTCATGCCAGCAAGTTCAGACCCTCTCCGTGCCCCACCCCAGTGCCTGTAGTGCTGGGTCCCCTGCTGGCTGCAACAGTGGCCTCTGAGCAACAATTCAGAGACCCCTGTGGGGGCTGCCACTGCTGCAGCCATCCCACCTCCCTCAGGCCCTCAACACCCCATCACATCTGGGCACTCAGGCCGTCTCCCCCCATTTCCCCAGGGGCCCTGAGGACACCTCCCACCAATTCCCCAGGGGCCTTCAAGCCACCTCTTGCCATTTCCCCAGGGGCCCTCAGGCCATTCCCGCCATTTCCTCAGGGGCCCTCAGGCCACCTCCAGCCATTTCCCCAGGGGCCCTCAGGCTGTCTCTCACCATTTTGTCAGGAGCCCTGAGGACTCAGCCCTGCCATTTCCCCAGGGCCCTCAGGCTGTCTCCCGCCATTTTCTCAGGAGCCCTCAGGCTGTCTGTTTCCCGCCATTTCCCCAGGGGACCTCAGGCCAGCTCCTGCCATTTCCTCAGGCCAGGGCTGTAGGCAGCCCCCCAACCCACCACAACCTTCCCAGGTCCTCAGCGCCGCCCACTTTGCCCCTGGCTGCCAGGATACATCTCCACAGAATATCGTTGCCCCACTGGGGCTGAGGAGGCCTGCTGCTCTGGGCCTTCGACCACAGGGCGGTTTCCACGGGGGCTCTCGGTGCTGGTAGTTGCTTGGCCCTCGGCCACTTCCTCGCTCTGGCGCTCCTCCGGGGCAGACATGGCCCCCTGGATGCTGGTACTTGGTCGGCCTTCGGAGCCTCCGGCCACTTCCTCGGTCTGGCGCTCCTCCGGGGCCCCGCTCCCAGTGGACCCCTCTTGCTGATGTGTGGGGCTACAGCTCCTGCGGGGAACTTTCTCTGGTGGAGGGCCATCGCCCTCATCGTTTGGGGCCTGCATGGCGGCGGGCGACCCTAGAGGCGAACTGAAGAGTCGCCGAAGCGACTTCTCTCTGGACTGCACGACCTCTTGGCCCCGCCCTTTGGCACCTGTACGCGCCTGGTGATTGGCTCTGCCAGCCTGGAAGTTCCAGGAAGTGTGCTGCAGCGCCCTCCCGCGTCTCGTGCAGCTGCAAGACCCAAACGGCAACCCCACTGCGCATGCGCCCGAGTGGTTCCTTCCTCAGCCTTCGCTAGCAGCCGGGCCTCCAACTGCTCCAGTCTCATCTCTAGAGAGCAGCCCGGAGGAGGGGCCATCAGAGCACCCCTGGTAGCACGTGCACTCTTCCACCAACCTGCCGGGGAATGTCCAGCGCTCCCTTCACAGACTCCTCCCACTGTGGCATTCGAACACGAGGGCCTGCCTGCACCCCTCGGCACCACAAACGTTCGAGGCCTAGCCCGCTCCATTCAGTTAAAGAGGGGGCCCGTCTGGGACAACGATGGTTCCAACGACCTAGAGCCTGGGGTAGCGCCTATGCAATCCCTCGCCACCCTCCAGGGCAATGTCCTGTCGAGTGCTCCTTTCACAGTGTGCTGCTCAAAGTCGAGGGCCAGCGTGTGCCCTGCTGCACCACAAGCATTTGAGGCCTAGCCCACTCCCTTCCATGAACAGAGGGGGCCACTTTGGGACAAAGATGATTCTGGTGGCCTAGAGCCCATGCGTCTCTCATGTAGGCGAGGAGCCTTGGGTGGTGTTAGATGGGGGATAGGTATCTCGTAGGACGGTGCACCCGATCGCTATTGGTGGGCAGCAGTGGTCTCTCTAGCAGGGGGACACATTCACTGGCCCTTGCTTGCGGACACACCTGGCAGAAAATTATCAAATCATGGCTTCCCGAACAAACAAACCCCAGGACGTAATAGGGCCCCCAAGCACACTGACCCTGTTGGGGTGACCCTTGGCTTCACCTGGGCCCCAACATTGACCACTCCCAATGAGTCAGTCCCCGCCTCACCCAGTGTCCCCTGCCACACCCCCTGTCACAATCTTTACTCTCACACTCAATGTGCACCACGTCACACTCACAAGATTTTTCCCTCACCTTCCTGCTGCTTTTTGTTAACCAGTGGGGAGAAAGATGGCTGTGCATATGGCATCACGGACAGACTCCTTGGGTCTTGGGGGACTGTTGTGGCCCCGCGGTGTCCAGTGGCAACTCTGTGGAGGGAGGACAACTTTGGTGGTGGGAATTCCCCTGATTCAATGTCAATATGTACCTAAAATATTACTGTAAAAGATATGTAATCCACTTTGGTCAAAATAAAAATTATTGTAAAAAATAAAAACATTTTCAAGTTATATAATAAAAGCTTCCATATTCATAGTTAAAAAATGGTATCTGGAACCAGAGATATACCATGGAGCTAAGGCTCCATGCCGTCTGCCTTTCATGCAGAAGCTTGGCGGTTTGGGGTCCGGAGAGGTGGTGCGAGAGGTAAGGTATCTGCCTTGCAAGTTCTAGCCAAGGAAGGACCGCAGTTTGATCTCCCAGTGTCCCATATGGTCCCCCCAAGCTAGGGGCGATTTCTGAGCGCTTAGCCAGGAGTAACCCGAGAGCATCAAACGGGGCCCAAACCACCAAAAGAAAAAAAGAAAAAGAAAAAGGTTGGTGGTTCGAATCCCAGCATCCCATATGGTTCCCTGAGCCTGAGCATGGAGCTAGGAGTAGCCTCTGAGCGCTGCTGGGTGTGACCCAAAAACCAAAAAAAAAAAAAAAAAGTGGTATCTTTAGATCTTTAGTTTAAAATTTTCTCCTCCCACACAAGATTCCTTTTTTAGATGTTTTTTGAAGACCATATTGATGATGCCAAATATTGTAGTAATTTTTATGGCCTTTGTCCTGGTTCATCCTATGTACAGAATGGCACAGGGAATATATATGATAAGGAAGCCAGCAACAGTCATGACATGAAATAATCCTTTATTTTTATCTTATCTCAGCTAGACACATGCTTGTATATAGGTTTTAACTCTGGGTGATCCTTTGAACAATAGACAGTACTTTTATTCGTAGTTCATTTTATTTTCTGCCACTCAGTATGACCATTCCTATCTCAAATCTTAAGAAATAGAAAAGTATTCAGGTTAAATTTGGCCTTAATATATTGTTAGCAGGTGTTTGGGGAAATATGTCACACTGAATATTTTGATAAACTATCTACCTGAGCTTGGTAGCTTGTTTTCCCCCTTTCCTAAATTAACTAGCACTGATTGTAATTTATCCCCCTATTTCTTGTCTCCCTTCCATTCTACAGGAGTTTAGGTACTTGAGATTGTGGACCATCAATTTTGCACTTTAGAGAGTGATTCCTAACACAAATCCTACGTTTTATTAGAAAATTTGGGCTTTCTTAGGTGGAAAAATGATCATCTGCCAACTAAATACAGGTGGCGCCCGAAAGCTGTGGCCAGGAAGAAAGGACGTACCAGGCTCTTAGAGCCTCCATCTCATGGGGCCGAGGGTGGTGGGAGTCCGTGGCTGAACAGCAGAACTGGAAGTGGCTGGAAGAAGGTTGCTTGGTCTCTCTGAAGCTCATCCTCTCACTCCCAGAGTAACCAGAATGCCCACTCCTGAGGCCATGAAGAGCACACCCCGTATAGGGTGTTGTTGGAGGATAGAGTACAGAAACAGGGCCTGCACACAGTAAGCTTTCCCTCGTATTCCCCACCCCAATATTGCATCACCGTACCTACCCGCTCTCCACTGGGCCCCAGTTATCCCACCTGGCCCGATTTCTCTTTGATCCAAAACAAGGACTAGCAGGATCTCACATGATTCCTTGTCAAGTCTTTCTGGTGGGCATAATAGGATCTTGCAAGCCAAGTTTTATTTTCCTGTTGAAACATGGCCAGTAACTGCCCCTGCTGTGAGGAGGAGGTGGGAAGGGTGGTTACAGAGGGCTAGTCTACAATCTTGCACGCGAGGAACCTAGCTGTGCATCCAGGAGCCCTCGGAAGAAGATTCTCGAGAGGTGTCCCCGGTAAAAAGGCAATGGTGAAGCTTGAAGGGTTGATCACAGCTATTTCCAGGACTTACCCCCAGATCCTGGCTGGACTACAGCAAAGTTAGTGATTATACGGGAATGTGTCCAACCGTAGACTCCAGAAAAAACTATCTTGGGATAAGAAATGGCACTTCAAACTTTACAAATGTGACTCCTTGGGAAGCAAACCTCTACACCAAATGCCAAGAGAGGCTTCAGCTGAGGGCCGAAACCCAAGGCAAGTGGATGGAGTTGCCCCTTTTGGACCTGCCTGGTCATGGCACCTGCCATCCTGGGCAAAGAGTGGTGTCGAAATCAAGAGTAAGTGAGAGATGCAGGGAAGGAGAGCAAAAGGAAGGGGAAGATGTAGAGTGAGGGGGAACTAGGAGAAGGAGAGGGAGAGATACAAGGCAAGAGAAATACAGAAGATGTGACTCTGAACATGAATTAGGCTTTATTTCTCTCAAAACTTTAGAATACATCAAAAGTGGGGTTAGAGGAAAACAGTTGTTGCCAGGCTGAATCTGTCAGAAGAGTTGAGGGGCAGAGGAGGGAATTCTGGGGAGAGGCCTCTAAGCCTTCTTGCCAGCAGGGGGCCTGTCCTGGGCAGGAGGGATTAAGCCCTCCAAAGTGTACTTCAGGAGGTACAGCTGGAAGTGCATGTCTGTGGCGGTGTCTCTCAGGGCTTCCCTGTCAGAAGACTGCATTCGCCTACAAGAGAGAAGAGGACGGGAGGGGAGGGAATTGATGATTCCACGCAGAGGTGGATCAAGAAATCCGCTCCTCGAGTCAGGAACCTCGCCATCCAGGGCAAACCCGCCAGCCACTGCAGAGCTGCTACTTACACCTGCAGGTTGCTGCCGGAGACTGAAACCTGAATAAGCACAGGATCTTGGTGCATCTGTGCAATCCAGTTCAAATATTGGTTTGTCACTTGGGGATGTATATAGGATAGGAACGGCAGGTCCACGGTGCTGGGATCCGGTTAAGGAGCTACCACACAGGAGAAGCTCATGCCAGCAAGTTCAGACCCTCACCGTGCCCCACCCCAGTGCCTGTAGTGCTGGGTCCCCTGCTGGCTGCAACAGTGGTCTCTGAGCAACAATTCACGGACCTCTGTGGGGGCTGCCACTGCTGCAGCCATCCCACCTCCCTCAGGCCCTCAACACCCCATCACCTCTGGGCACTCAGGCCGTCTCCCCCCATTTCCCCAGGGGCCCTGAGGACACCTCCCACCAATTCCCCAGGGGCCTTCAAGCCACCTTTTGCCATTTCCCCAGGGGCCCTCAGGCCACCTCCAGCCATTTCCTCAGGGGCCCTCAGGCCACCTCTAGCATTTTCCTCAGGGGCCCTCAGGCCACCTCCCTCCATTTCCTCAGGGGCCCTCAGGCCACCTCCCGCCATATCCTCAGGGGCCCTCAGGCCACCTCCCTCCATTTCCTCAGGAGCCCTTAGGCCACCTCCAGCCATTTCCCCAGGGGCCCTCAGGCCACCTCCAGCCATTTCCTCAGGGGCCCTCAGGCCAGCTCCCGCCATTTCCTCAGGCCAGGGCTGTAGGCAGCCCCCCAACCCACCACAACCTTCCCAGGTCCTCAGCGCAGGCCCACTTTGCCCCTGGCTGCCAGGATACAACTCCACAGAATATTGTTGCCCCACTGGGGCTGAGGAGGCCTGCTGCTCTGGGCCTTCGGCCACAGGGCGGTTTCCACGGGGGCTCTCGGTGCTGGTAGTTGCTTGGCCCTCGGCCACTTCCTCGCTCTGGCGCTCCTCGGGGGCAGACGTGGCCCCCTGGATGCTGGTACTAGCTTGGCCTTCAGAGCCTCTGGCCACTTCCTCGGTCTGAGGCTCCTCCGGGGCCCCGCTCCCAGTGGACCCCTCTTGCTGATGTGTGGGGCTACAGCTCCTGCGGGGAATTTTCTTTGGCGGAGGACCATTACCCTCATCGTTTGGGGCTTGCATGGCGGCGGGCGACCCCAGAGGCGAACTGAAGAGTCGCCGAAGCGACTTCTCTCTGGACGCCACGAGCTCTTGGCCCCGCCCTTTGGCACCTGTACGCGCCTGGTGATTGGCTCTGCCAGCCTGGGAGTTCCAGGAAGTGTGCTGCACCGCCCTCCTGCCTCTCGTGCAGCTGCGAGACCCAAACGGCAACCCCACTGCTCCTTCGCCCGAGCGGTTCCTTCCTCAGCCTTCGCTAGCAGCCAGGCCTCCAACTGCTCCAGTCTCATCTCTAGAGAGCAGCCCTGAGGAGGGGCCCTCAGAGCACCCCTGGTAGCACGTGCACTCTTCCACCAACCTGCCGGGGAATGTCCAGCGCTCCCTTCACAGACTCCTCCCACTGTGGCATTCGAACACGAGGGCCTGCCTGCACCCCTCGGCACCACAAGCGTTTGAGGCCTAGCCCGCTCCCTTTCGTCAAAGAGGGGGCCAGTCTGGGACAACGATGGTTCCGACGACCTAGAGCTTGGGGTAGTGCCTATGCAATCCCTCGCCACCCTCCAGGGCAATGTCCTGTCGAGTGCTCCTTTCACAGTGTTCTGCTCAAAGTCGAGGGCCAGCATGTACCGAGCTGCACCACAAGCATTTGAGGCCTAGCCCAGTCCCTTCCATCAACAGAGGGAGCCATTTTGGGACAAATATGATTCTGGTGGCCTAGAGCCCATGCGTCTCTCATGTAGGCGAGGAGCCTTGGGTGGCGTTAGATGGGGGAGAGGTGTCTCGTGGGGCGGTGCTCTCGATCGCCATTGGTGGGCAGCAGTGGTCTCTCTAGCAGGGGGACACATTCACTGGCCCTTGCTTGCGGACACACCTGGCAGGAAATTATCAAATCATGGCTTCCCGAACAAACAACCCCCAGCACGTAATAGGACCCCCAAGCACACTGACCCTGTTGGGGCGACCCTTGGCTTCACCTGGGCCCCAACATTGACCACCCCCAATGAGTCAGTCCCCTCTCACCCAGTGTCGCCTGCCACACCCCCTGTCACAATCTTTACTCTCACACTCAATGTGCACCACGTCACACTCCAAGATTTTTCCCTCACCTTCCTGCTGCTTTTTGTAACCAGTGGGGAGAAAGATGGCTGTGCATTGGGTCTTGGGGGACTGTTGTGGCCCCGCGGTGTCCAGTGGCAACTCTGTGGAGGGAGGACAACTTTGGTGGTGGGAATTCCCCTGATTCAATGTCAATATGTACCTAAAATAGTACTGTAAAAGATATGTAATCCACTTTGGTCAAAATAAATATTATTGTAAAAAATAAAATAACATTTTCAAGTTATATAATAAAAATTTCTATATTTATAGTTAAAAATGGTATCTGGGACCAGAGATATAGCATGTAGGTAAGGCAGTTGCCTTTGATGCAGAAGGTTGGTGGTTCGGGGTCCGGAGAGGTGGTGCGAGAGGTAAGGTGTCTGCCTTGCAAGTTCTAGCCAAGGAAGGACCGCGGTTCAATCTCCCGGTGTCCTATATGGTCCCCCCAAGCTAGGGGCGATTTGTCAGCGCTTAGCCAGGAGTAACCCGAGACCATCAAATGGGGCCCAAAACACCAAAAGAAAAAAAGAAAAAGAAAAAGGTTGGTGGTTCGAATCCCGGCATCCCATATGGTTCCCTGAGCCTGAGCAAGGAGCTAGGAGTAGATTCTGAGCGCTGCTGGGTGTGACCCAAAAACAACAACAACAAAAAAATGGTATCTTTAGTTTAAAATTTTCTCCCCCCCACAAGATTCCGATTTAGATGTTCTTTGAAGACCATATTGATGATGCCAAATATTGTAGTGATTTTTATGGCCTTGATCATGGTTCATCCAATGTACAGAATGGCACAGGGAATATATATGATAAGGAAGCCAGCAACAGTCATGACATGAAATAATCCTTTATTTTTATCTTATCTCAGCTAGACACATGCTTGTATATAGGTTTTAACTTGGGTGATCCTTTGAACAATAGACAGTACTTTTATTCGTAGTTCATTTTATTTTCTGCCACTCAGTATGACCATTCCTATCTCAAATCTTAAGAAATAGAAAAGTATTCAGGTTAAATTTGGCCTTAATATATTGTTAGCAGGTGTTTGGGGAAATATGTCACACTGAATATTTTGATAAACTATCTACCTGAGCTTGGTAGCTTGTTTCCCCCCTTTCCTAAATTAACTAGCACTGATTGTAATTTATCCCCCTATTTCTTGTCTCCCTTCCATTCTACAGGAGTTTAGGTACTTGAGATTGTGGACCATCAATTTTGCACTTTAGAGAGTGATACCTAACACAAATCCTCTATTTTATTAGAAGATTTCCAGCTTTCTTAGCTGGAAAAATGATAATCTGCCAACAAAGTAAAGTATTGACTTGTTTTTGACCCATGAAACATAATGCATGTGCAGAGAGTTAATTCGGCAAGACTACAGAAGACAAAATAAAAAACTACTGAGGAACTTAGTAACTACTCTTTTCTCTATGTAGTGTTTAAGCTTTCGAATACATCTAGTAGCGTCTGTCAGTTTCTAAATGGCATGTGCAGGCTACTCTGTGACTGAACACTTTTTCAAACCAGCTTTACACCCTTCAGGAAAAATCCCTTGTGATTGGATGTTGAGTAACTATCAGGAAACTGGTATCCCAGATGTTGAAGCTGCAGTCATAATAGCACATTTCCCTTGATTTATTTTTTGTTCCATCACTGTATACTTTGATTTTTAAATTCTTTTTTAATTTTATAGCCATACTTACTATGCTCTCGATTTGTTGATTACTCAAATCAATTCCATTAAAGTCCAAAAATAATAAGTATTTAGGTATATTTTGAACCAAATTAGAAGATAAACAGTTGTACTTTCAAAGTAGCAGAAGATTAAAGTAATGGAGATATTTCGTGAAAAACAAGAAAATACAAAAACCATATAGCTATATAAAATTACCTGAGGATTGTAATGCTTGTTTAATTTTTTGGTGTTTATCTTTGCAATCTATTTTTATATACTGAAAAATGAGATTGTGAATATTTAGCCATTCAGGATATGTGACCAAACCAGCACATGTGTATGAGGAATTTCTGCCAATCATTAATTTTACCCTGAAATGGTGGACTGCAAGTGATGGTGTGTTATCTACACTTCAATCAATACATTAGCAAATCTCCAAATGTTAGCCACATTGGTTTTGTTTCTTGTACATTGTCTTTTCATGATAGTACAATGCTGTAACTGGGTGATCCTTTTTGAACATTATTTGCAAAACAGAGGGTATTATTTTTTAAAGCTTTTGTAAATAAAGGCATCAGAAAACTTTTCATATATGTTGATGACTGATCATTTTTAAAGAAATCTTTATTTGGTGTATTGTTATTGTTTTACTTGGCTTTGATTTGGGCAGTTGAACACAGAGCACAGAGCAGAACCCCTTCATTCCAGCTGGCCGGTCTCAGGGTGGCCGCAAGGAAATGATCCACAGGCAGTCAGATTTCAGGAGACATCACCTTTAATAAGGCCTCAGCCACTATGTGTGGCTCCACCAATATCACCTCCCCATTGTCTACCACGCCATCTCAGGTGCATCTTACGAGAGAAACTCTATGTTTCCTCCTATCAAAGGCAACCACTGCCGTGAACGAAAACTTCCCCCAAGATTAGTCTGAGTTCGAACACTTTCCTTACCTCACTAATGTCTTACTTCCCATCTCAACTGTGTCTGCTGAGAAAAAGACTCCTATCAAACAAAGCCAGTGCCTCTTCCAAGCTTTTAACACAAGCTGCTTCTTCATTCCACCACCGGTACTGTATTCCCTGCTGTTACTTGCCCCATCTCAAGTGCATCTGAAAAGATATGGACTCTCATGTCCCTAATATCAATTGCAACCAGTATCACCACCAAGGTTCTCACAAGCTGATACTGCATCCCACATCTGGTCCCGTGACTTAAGCAGTGCCAGCCTCAGAGAGCAAGCAGACAACCAAGAAATGTGTGAGTTTGTGTGTCGGGTCACCTTGGACCATCCTGCTGCCTACAAAGAAAGGCCAGGAAGAGTGGGAGGTTGTGTGTGTGTGTGCTGAGTTGCCATCCTGCTGCTTACAAAGAATGGCCAGGAAGAGTGGGAGGGTGGTTTTGTGTGTGTGTGTGTGTATGTGCTGAGTTGGCATCCTGCTGCCTACAAAGAAAGGACATGAAGAGTGGGAGGGTGGTTGTGTGTGTTGGGGGTGTGTGTGTGCTGAGTTGCCATCCTGCTGTCTACAAAGAAAGGCCAGGAAGAGTGGGAGGGTTGTTTTGTGTGTGTGGTGTGTGTGGGGTGTGTGTGTGTGCTGAGTTGCCATCCTGCAACCTACTAAGAAAGGCCAAGAAGATTGGGAGGGTGGTTGTGTGTGTGTGGTGTGTGTGGTGTTTGTGTGTTTGTGCTGAGTTGCCATCCTGCTGCCTAGAAAGAAAGGCCAGGAAGAGTGGGAGGGTGGTTGTTTGTGTGTGTATGGGGTGTGTGTGTGTGTGCTGAGTTGCCATCCTGCTGCCTACAAAGAAAGGCCAGGAAGAGTGGGAGGGTGGTTGTGTGTGTGGGGGGCCTTATAGACCCAATCAGAGCACAGGAGGCCAGGTGCGGGCTTGTGAGCAGGCGCTAAAGTGCGGGCCCTGGAGCTTGTGGCGTCTTGGAAGCCACCGCTGGACTTCTCAGTTCGCCTCTCATTTGGCCGCCATACAAGCCCCAGAGGAAAAACCAACTGTGGTGAAGCCACATCTGCCCTGAAAAGCCCATATCTAGGAAGTTGCTAAGGAAGTCCCAGAGCTTGCAAGTTTCTGGGTGAGCCCCATAGCTTGAAAGTTGCCATAGGAGCCTCAGAGCTTGGAAGAAGTTGCCCACGGAGCCCCAGAGCTTGGAAGAAGTTTCCTAAGGGAGGCCTAGAGCTTCGAAGAACTTGCTCAGGGAGCCCCAGAGCTTGGAAGAAGTTGCCTAAGGGAGCCCCAGAGATTGGAAAAAGTTGCCCAGGGAGCCCCAGAGCTTGGAAGAAGTTGCCCAGCGACCTCCAGAGCTTGGAAGAAGTTGCCTAACAGAGCCCCAGAGCTTGGAAGTTTCTGGGGGAGCCCCATAGCTTGGAATTTGCCATGGGAACCTCAGAGCTTGGAAGAAGTTGCCTAAGGGAGCCCCAGAGCTTGGAAGAAGTTGCCGAAGGAGCCCCATAAATTGGAAGTTGCTGAGGGAACTCAAGAGCTTGGAAAAAGTTGCGAAGGGGTCCCATAACTTGGAAGTTGCTGAGGGAACCCAAGAGCTTGGAAGAAGTTGCCGAGGGAGCCCCATACCTTGGAAGTTGCTGAGGGAGCCCAAGAGCTTGGAAATTGCCGAAGGAGACCAAGAGCTTCTAAGAAGTTGCCATGGGAGCCCCAGAGAATGGAAGTTGAACAACAAAGCAGCTTCACCCAGGGCCAGCATGGAAGCCTCCCCAACCTCATCAGGGGACACGTGCCGCAGGCCCATCAGGCCTCGTCAATTCAGGCAAGGCGCCACTATTTTTGGAGTTGCATCATGGCCAATCTGGGGCCTGTGCTGAGGATCTGGAGTTTTCGCCTGTTGGATTGGGAGGGGGTGTCTCCCTAGAGTCCTGGCCTGAGGAAATTGTGGGGAGGGGACCTGAGGGCTCCTGAGGAAATGGCAGAGATGGCCTGAGGGCCCCTGGGGAAATGGCGGGAGGCGGCCTGGGGAAATGGTGGGGGGTGGCCTGAGGGCCCCTGGGGAAATGGTGCGGTGGCGGCCTGAGTGCCCAGAGGTTATGGGGTGTTGAGGGCCAGAGGGTGGTGCCATGGCTGCAGGCGTAGCAGCCGCCAGAGGAGTCAGTGAAGCTTGGAGACCACCGGCACAGCCAGCAGGGAACCCAGGAGTGGAGGCATTGAGGGGCACAAGGAAGGTCTGAGCTTGCTGGGGTGATGCTCTTCCTCTAATAGCTCCTTAAACCGGCCACAGCACTGTGGGCCTGCCATTCCCGCCCTACCTGGATTCCCGGCTGACAAACTACTTCATTGGCTCTATCGCACAGACCCACAGGAATCCCCTGCATCTCTAATTTCCAGTTTCCAGCAGTGACCTGCACGGTAAGTACCAGCAGAGCAGTGGCTGGTGGAGGTGCCCCGGCTGGCAGGCTCTTGGCCTGAGGAGTGGGTTTCTGGATTCATCTCAGTGCCAAATCTTTGCCAACTTCCTCTCATCTCATCTTCCCTCCTCTTCTCTCCCCTTCGTTCTCTCTTGCAGGTGCATGCACTGTATTGACGCTGACCTCCTGCAAATCTTGGCCTCCACCCTCTTGATGCTAACCATGAAGCGCTTGGGACCTCTAACCCATGGCAGGTCCATTTCTGACGGGGGTGGGGTGGCGGAGGACTAGCCTTCTCTCCCCAGAATAACCTCCTATGCCCCTGAAGTCTTCTGGCAGGTTCAGCCATGCAGCCACTGGTTTCCAGCCCCATGTTGGACGTGGCCTTCAATTTGGGAGACAAAATAAAGCCAAACTCATGTTCACAGTCACGTCTCTGTGTATTTCTCTCGCCGTGTCTCTGTCTCTCCCCCTCTACCCCCTCTCTCTCCTTCCTTTTCCCTCCTTCTCTTGCTCTCCCTCTCTCTCTCTTACTCTGGATTTCTACACCGCTCTTTGTGCCAGAGGGGAGGTGCCACGAGCAGGCAGGTCCAAATGGGGCAACCCCCTCCACTCGCATTGGATTTGTGCCCTCAGCAGAGGCCTCCCTTGGCCTTCGGTGTAGATGTTGGCTTCACAAGGAGTAACGTTTGTTAAGTGCGAAGTGCCATTTCTTGTCACAAGGTAGTTTTTTCCCTAGAGTCTATGGCTGGGTACATTCCTGTAAAAGCACTATCTTGGGTGTTGCCCAGCCAGGATTTGGGCTTGAGTCCTGGAAGCAGCTGTGGCCAGCATGGTAAGCTTCCTGATGGCCTTGTTACCAGGGCCACCCCTCGACAATCTTGTTCTAGGCTCCTGGAGACACAGCTAGGTTCTTCACATGGGAGATTATTGACTAGCCCTTCAGTAAAACCTGTGCTTCAGGAGACGGGCCTCCCCACCTCCTCCTCATTGCAGAGGGCAGTTACTGGCCATGTTTCAAAAGGACAATAAAACATGGCTTGCAAGATCCTAGCAAGCACCCAGGAAAGACTTGGCAAGGAATCATGCGCATTCCCGGTAGTCCAGAGAAAATGGCGGGAGATAGCCTGAGAGCCCCTGAGGAAATGGCGGGAGGTGGCCTGAGGGCCCCTGGGGAAATGTCAGGGAGGGGTCCTGAGGGGCCAGGTGGGCTACCCAGAGCCCAGTAGAGAGCGAGTGGGCACGGTGGTGCGATGTTGAGCTGGGGAATATGAGGGAAAGCTTGTATATGTTTCTGCACTCTCTATCCCCGAGATGTCCCACAGCACAGGGTGTGCCCTCCATGGCCTGAGGTGTAGGCACTCTGATTTGTCTGTGAGAGAGGGGATGAGCTTCAGAAAGACCAGGCAAGGATTCACCAGCCACTTGCATGTCTGCTGTACAGCCACGGCCTCCCACCACCCTAGGCACCACCAGATGGGAACTATGCGAGGCTGGTATGTCCTTTCTTCTTGGCCACAGTTCATGGATCCATCTGTTTGATAAGTGTATGGGAGGGGGCATGGAATGCAGGAGTTGGAGGGCCAGTAGGAGACTGTCCTTAGGGGCGAGGATCCATAAGCACATGAAAAAGTGCCAGAGGGGCCAGAGCGGTGGCGCTAGAGGTAAGGCATCTGTCTGCCTTGCGAGTGTTAGCCTAGGACAGACCATTGTTGGATCCCCAGCTTCCTATATGGTCTCCCCAAGCCAGGAGCCATTTCTGAGTGCAGAGGCAGGAGCGACCCCTAAGCGTCAACGGCTTGACCCAAAAACAACAACAAAAACAAAAAAACAAAACGGAAACAGGATCAAAACATGCATCTCCTCACTCCAGTGAGAATGACACTTGTAGTCAAATTTGAAATCCGATGTTGGTGGCGGTGGACGAAAGAAAACCTCAGTCACTTAGTGGGAATGTTCTAGCTGCTATGGAATACAACACAGAGGTGTCAGAGGAAAGAAGAGAAAACAGCTTCCATTTGATGCAGCCATCCCACTTCTAGGTAACAACCCCTCTCCCCCAAAAGACAAGCAGTTTGAAAAGGGACAGCTGCAGCCTTTATTATAACAACCAAGATGTGGAAGTTGTTAGGACGCCAGGCTATTCATATGCACCAGTAAGACCTGGCTTTGATCTCCTGAAGCATGGCTGGGCATTGGTCTGAGGGCTCCTGAGTCTTGCTGACCTGACATGGCCCGGGAATGAGACCCCTGCCTGCTGCATGCCAGGTTCTGGATCTTCACAGAGGGAAGAAGAAAGAGAAGGGGTGTGGGTAGGTGACACAGAGCCCAAGCTCTATGAGCAGGATGACCAGTTTCAATGATGGATGCTTGCACGCAGGCATGGTCCTCGGAGCACCACATGGGAGCCACCTGCAATCACTGTGAGACATGGTCCAAAACAATGATCATAACTGCACTTTTCTCTCTGGACTGAAGAAAGCCCTTCAGAGCCTGAGTTCACTGAGCCTCTAACAATGCTATCACCTGCTATGCTCCCAGAGTGTCCTTGGCTCTACGGTGACAGGTCCCCTATATAGCTGAGAACCAGGAAGCTATGTAATGCCCTCTCAGGCCCTGGGATCCAGGTCCATCCTCCTTGAATCATTGTGTGCCACTCTGCTTCCTTGGTAATCCTGTTATAACCACCACCTTCAGCTTGTATGCCATTGCCTTTTCGACATTATGTATCTGACTGGCACAGCCCCTGAGTCTCTGTACCCCAATTCTTACCAGATCATTTTGTACCAGATGTACAGATGTACCAGATGGAACAGATATGAGATGTCCGCAATTACTAGATTAATTATGAGTCCTTTTTTAAATGATTTTTGTTTTGTTTTTGTTTTGGGGCTAAACCCAGTGTTGCTCAGAGGTTACTCCTGGCTCTGCGCTCAGAAATCTATCCTGGCAGGCTCAGGGAACCATATGGGATGCTGGGGATGTTTGGGCTCAAACCTACTCTGTCCTTGCTTTATCACATAAAAGGCAAATGCCCTACCACTGTGCTATCACTCTGGCCCCAGAATAGTTATGGGTTCTAACGTTTAAACACTCAAGACTGGAGTGAACACAGTGGTTTATGATAAAGTTCTAAGTGAGTACTTAAAGGCATGAGAGTTCAAGGGACATATTTCTGCCTCAGGAAAGCTTAGATACAGAGAGGACTATACAAGAAGGTTAAATACTAAGAGGATAATGTGGGGTAATCCTCTTACCCATATGTAACCATTTTTACCCTCAGATCTTCGCTCCTTATGAAGCAGATTAACCTCTCTCCAACTAATTGCCAGCCATCTCCCAAAATGAAAAAAATAGACTCTCAGCCAGAGGAGAAACCAAAACTCTGTTCCTATCAATCTAAAATCAACGGACTCCTATCCTCCCACTCCCTTCACTGGGTACCTGTGCTTGCTACCATAATCAGTTTCTGAGACGCCCCCACTCAAAGACATTTCCTGATACGGGAGTGCTGGGTGTTTTTTACAGACTCCAGATGGCCAAATCACAGACCAAAATGGTGTCCCAGAAACAAAACCCTCTCCCTGACTATTTGTGTAACATAAAGCGGACATGTGTATCTCCTTTGTATATCTTATATGTATTTCCTTAACATCTATAACTCTTTTTGAATATCCTCTTATATAGTGACAATTTTTCTCACTGTTTTCTTTGTTTGCTTTTTTGCTTTTTCCCCTTTGAGATCTGTTCAATAAGAAAGCTGGAAGAAGAGTGTCTCTATAGAATTTATGTTAGAACCAAGTTACAGGGAATGTTGGACTTGTTCCCTCAGCCCCCAGATGCACCAACAATACCTTGTGGCATTGGTTCTCTTTTGCATAGGGACATTAACATGGGAAAATATTACATATGCAAACAAGTTCTTATCTAATAGAGATGGGAACACAAATTTTGTAATTCAGTTAGGCTTTATACCCTGAACATTGGCATAATGATTTGGCTTAGGCCTCAGAGGAAAGGGCATTGCCCATCCACCCCTGAACAATGGATACCATCCATGGAAACAACCACAATTGTCTATAACATTACCAGGATGCAAACCTCTACCAGGGAAGACCCTACCACTGCTCTGGCGTTGACTTACTCCAAAGAGCGCTCTCAACACCCAGACGATTTAGCAACAACCTGCTTGCAGAACAGGTCTCTCCAAATCTAATGGTGAGATGAAACTAGAGGATGCTCCACATCAGTCTGACTTTGATGAAGGAAATGCACAGAATCAAGAATCTTTAAATACAGGAACCTTACACCAAAACAGCTAATGTGTGAAAAAGTTTCACTTGGACCATAGAGCATGACTAAGGGGTTGGACAGACTGGTATGCCTGGAGCCCAGAGTTGGTCTTATGCCAATAAACAGGGTGAGGCTTTCTTGTAATCAGGCTGAGGATTTTCCCCTTTCTCCCATATTTTGCTGGGCCTATCCAAACAACGGCAATTGCCAATTTCACACCTTTACTACTGTATTTTTAACACTTATCAAGAAAGAAAAAAGCAGCTTACTTAACTTAAAAAAATAATTGTAGTAGAATGCCTGTCTCGAATACAGGCAGAGGATGGGAAGGGGGGGGGCATTGGGGGTGGGAATGTTGCACTGGTGAAGGGGAGTGTTCTGTTTGTGACTGAAACCCAACTATATAATCATGTTTGTAGTAATGGTGCTTAAATAAAAATTTTAATAAATAAAATACAAAGAGGAACTTTTGATGATCAGTGTGGTCTTTAGAAGGCAGACCTAGCCCAGGTCCTGAAGGAGAAGATGGAAAGGGAGGAGAGAAGAATGGAGCAGAAAGCCAAATATTATCTAATGCATAACAAAGAAACTTAGGGTTTTTTTTAGCAAGGCTTTATCTGGTGGGTCCGCAAAGTCACTGGGAACCTTGAGCACCAATGGTTGTATCTAAAGGGAGTCACAGGATGCCTTGTTTCCAACTATTTCTGTAAGAAAACACGGGAGTCTAGCTCACAGAGCCTCAGTAAAGTTAGAATTTGAACCCCAAAGACTTCAGTCTGGAAGATGAGCCTAACACCAGAAGACACTTTTTCCCCAATATATGTGAGAAGAGACCCCAAATTTCTTAAAATTTCCTCACTCACCACACTGGAATGATGAGAGGGACAGAAACACAAAGCACCCTGGCTTCCTCTCCATTTCTTCTCTTTGGTCTTAACCCACTTTCTGACACTGAAAGATCAACAGGCCAAGAGACTAAGGGGTTGTATCCCACCAGTCAGGGGTTCTCAAACTTTTTAAACAGGGGGCCAGTTCACTGTCCCTCAGACCATTGGAGGGTCTGACTATATTAAAAACAACACTTATGAACGAATTCTTATGCACACTGCATATATCTTATTTTGCAATGAAGAAACAAAACAGATACAAATACAATATTTGGCCCGCGGGCCATAGTTTGAGGAGCACTGCGAGAGTCTGAGCATCTCAGGATTGCTTCTGGGACATATGGAGATGTGGGGATAAGCATTGAGAGCTGTCCACACGATGGTGCTGAATCTGCCAGCAAGTCACTCTAGTGGACAGGTCCAAGGGAATCTGCTTTCCAAGGTGTATAGAGATCATGGGAAGACCTGCCTGCTCATGGCACCTCCTCTTTGGCCTGAAGAGAGACGAAATTCAAGGTAGAGACACAGAGAGGGAGAGTGGGAGTAGGCGGGGCAGAGGAGAGAGAAGGAGAAGTAGAAGAAGGAGAGGAGAAAGAGAGGAAAGGGGAGAGGGGCCTTGGTTCCAGCATGGTTCTCTGCACCTACACCAGGAATAGGCAATCTACCAGTAGAGAACATGGTCTCTCCTTTCAATATCTAGAACAGTTCTGGAGATCAGAGTTTCTTTCTACACCGAAGACCAACAGGACAGACCCCCTTCTAACAAGACACTCCTACGAGGATGAGAGGCCCCAGGCCACCTTCTGGCTCATTTTCTTGATTTGATCTTTGCATCTTTACATTGCCAAACTTAGGTAACTGACATTACAGGGAGAACATAAAGTCAGATTGCCCTAGCTCTAGTAAAATTGAATATCATCTAGGAAAGAGTGGAATACTCTTATCACTTAATTGACCTAGGATGGGCTAACCTACAGCAAAAACTATGTTTGAGGAGAAACTTTCCTGGGATCTTGAAGAAAGACTATGAGGTTAGACAAATCAGTGTACTTGGAGCTAGATGGTCATAAGGCAGAATGCTTGGTGGGTAGAGATGCCCTGTTTTTAGGCTGAACATTTTTCTTTATATTTTCCCAACTGCTGCTTTACCTATGCAAACTATTGCTAACCTTTATCTTTATCTTCATAGGTATCTGTCCTAATCTTAGAATCATGGACTGCTCTAGGGGATTTATGTTTACTTTTAAATGGTGGTGAAATATACATAACACGACACCGTCCATTTTTACTATTTTAAAGCCTACTGTTGGCTGTCACATGGTATAGTCACTGTTAGTCGACTATCCCCACCATCCCCTCACAGAATATTTTCTATCTTAAAACATAAACTCATTCTCCCAATCTTTCTTTATACATCAAGTCATTTCCTGAATTTCTTACAACAAAAATTTATGATTATAATATTAAATGACTGTTTCCATTTTGGGACCAGGCTAACTGAAAATTGACATTCATTTCATAGAACAATAATTCAGAAATGACTGTGTTCATATTCCTTGAACAGATAAAGCAAAATACTCTCTAACTTTAAAAATCATTCATTGATATGGACCTCTGGAAGCTAGAATATTCAGGACCAGCTGTGTTTCTCTGTAATATTTGAATTTAATATTTTACCTAAAGAAATATGATGTCAGAAGAATAGTAAATATTTAACTACCCATCGTATTTCTTTAATATTTTCCTTTTCCTAGAGTTGCTTAATTGACAATATAGTTACCTCATTACAAAAACAGAAAAGGAAGGCCAGAAGAGGAACATATAAAGAACAATGAGTGTCAGATGCCTTGTTGATGTATCATGTAGTCTACTTCCTCAGAGACTTTTCAGTCATCAGTGTCCTTTAGTTTGCCCTCTCCATTTCACAAGAAATTATCTAGATAAGATAGCCCATAATTCCTTTGTCACTATCACAATATTCCTAGATCACTTTCCAGTCCTTGTACATTTGACATCCCAGCAGCTGTCAGCACTGATGCCCACACTCTTGCCCCAACTCCTCCCTTTTGCTCAGCGTTAGGGCTTTCTGAGTCTATGCGCTCAATCAGATACTTGGTCTCTTCTTATCCATGGTTACTGTCCAAATTCACAATAGAAAACCCATCTTTTATCTCTTACCTGGAATAGGGTAACTTCTTTTCAAAATTTTTCATTCATTATTTTTCCTTTTCTTAAAAAAATGTAGGAGCTGTAGCAATAGGATTGCAGAGGCAGGTGGTGGAACCAGGTGTAATATCCAGCATCTGATATGGTCCCCTGAATCTGCCAGGGGTAATTTCTAAGTGCAGAGCCAGAACTTACTCCTCAACATTGCCAGATGTAGCCGTAAAACAAAACAAAACAAAGACATAATTAAAAAAAAAGTTAAGCATTGTGATTTACAAAGTTCTTCACGGTTGAGTTTTAGTTAGACAACGTTTCAGTTCCAACCCCACTTCCAGTGTCAACCTCCTTCACCAATATTTGTAATTTATATTTTGAATACCTCCCAGGAACTGTTTTGGGGTCCCAAAGTGACCTTAATTTATAGTTGACCAACATACTGGGCTAGATCATTTAATGTTTGACTAGGCCACAAATTATATACCCAACCGTGCTTGGAGGAGGCATCTTTTTTTTTTACAGAGATTAAACTTGAGTCTTTTTGCATGCAAGACATGAGCCTATGAACATCAGATAGATTCTTTGAAATCATTATACTGTAAGTATAAATTAAGTTCTCCCAAGATTTATTGAAGCATAATTCACTAATAGAACTGTAAGACATTTAAATTTTTACAACTTGATGATTTGATATATGTATACCTTGTAAAACAGTTCTCTCCATGTGTTAGCATACATGTCATTTAGTATATCATTATTACTCCTTTATGGGGTGGGAAAATTTAATATTAAGTTTCTAAGATACAATACAATTCTATCAATTATAGCCCAATACCTTCTTTTTTAATTTTTATTTTGATCATAGTGGCTTACATATCATTGACAATAATATTTTAGGTACATATTAACATAAAATCAAGGAAATTCCCATCACCGAACTGTCCTCCCTCCACCTCCGTTCCCGCCCTTCTTCCCATATCCTCTTCCCTTACCCCCGGGGCTGCTAGAATAAGTGGTTTCCTCTGTGTCTAGCTTACTACTTACACCTATTTGGCCTTGGTACCTCCCTTATTTTAATGAAATAATTTTTATTTTGACCAAAGTAGATTACAAATCTTTTACAGTAATATTATAGGTACATAGTGCCATGAAATCAGGGGCATTCCCACCACCAGTGTTGTCCTCCCTCCACTCCTGTTCCCAGCATGCTTCCCATATCCCCCTCCTTTGACACCCGGGCTGCTAGTATAAGTGGTCCCCTCTGTGTCTAGCTTGTTGTAGATTGGGTGTCGACTCTGTTGTAGTTGGCTTTGGATTTGGTGTTTATGTATGATATTTTTTTATTTCTACTCAATGTTCATACCACTGTTTTATCTTGGTACCCTCCAATATTTCCCCCTCAAGTTTTGAGGCAGAACAAGATGATTCAAGTTATGTGGTTCTGTTTGAAGGGAAAATAAGGAAAAGAAAAAAAGGGGGGGCAAAAATCAAACAAGCAAAAAAAAGGAAGGAGTCCTTCTAGAGGATATAAATAACAGTTTAAGAAAGAGAAAAAGGAAAGAAAACATGACAGAAATACAAAAAAACCTGAAAAGCACCATAGCAATAAAGACAAAAACCAGACAATAACCACGGTCCCCGAAATAAAGACAAAACAAAGCACACACACAAACAAGCAACAACAACAATTACAAAAAATAATTTGTGCTAATTTTTTGCATAGGCACAGTAAAAATTGGGAAGATTAGAAAGGGAATCCCCTTGGCCTAAGAGATACAGGGTTTCTCCACCCTTGAAGCACACTGTCATGGGTATAACTACAGGTTCCGTACATGCTCTTTTACTCTCCCCTAGGTCCTTTTGTGATGTCTGGAAACTTTCCATTCAGTCATGGATGATAAAATCAGGCCTCTGTAGCTAGAGATCTTGGTATTTGCACAGGTCATAGGAAGGAGCCTAGGATGGAGTCTTTCTTTACGGTTCTAAGAAGTTCTGTTCCATCACTGTTGATTCTTGTTCTTTTCTATTTTATTTGGGAGGACCCTGTGGTGGTCAGGTGTTACTCCTGGTTCTTCACTCAGCAATAGCTCCTGGCAGGCTCGAGGGTCCATATGGGATTTCAGAGATCCAACCTGGGTCAGTCCTGGGTCAGCAATGTGCAAGGCAAACACCCTACCACTTTGCTATCACTCCAGCCCTGTGTATTGATTCTTTAGCTTACTACTTTGTAAATAAACAATGATTTGTTGTCTCAAAGATACATATAGTGGAATGATTAAGATCCTCTCTGAATATTATAATGTCATTTTCAATAGTGATAGTTTGACTTCTTATATTATCGATTGTATCACTGAGATTTTTTGGCTTAGGAAATTCAGCATTATATTGTATAAAAATGGTTTATGTGTGCTTCCTTGGCTAATGCCTCATTTCAAAGAGGGAGTTTTCATTTTTCCACATTGAGTATAAGAGTAGTGATGGCATTGAATACAACGCATATCTAAGAAAGAACAAATTTATGCAATTCTCAAAAACATGGATGTTACTAGAGTGAATTCAAGCTGAGTGAAATAAGCAGGGAATGGATAGACACAGATTTATCTTTCTAACATGTGGGAGTTAATGATACACAATATGGTAACAACATAATGGGAGAATTGATCCACACAATTGCATGGGGAGCTCGAGAAGGAGAAACCTTAAAGTTTTTGCGAGCTAGAAATAATGTACACTGGTAATGGTTGTGGTGTCAGAATTATGTTAGTGAGAAACCATCATTAATAGCACTGTAAGCCACTGAATCTCAACAATTCAAACTATTTTAAAAGAATAACTGTGTTTTTCTTGTAAATGGATATTACTATCTTGTGGAATTTTTCTTCTATCTAATTTACAGAGTTTTTTTATCATTAAAGACTGTTGGATTTTGTCAAAAGCTCTCTCTACATGTATTGAAAAATCATATGGTTTTACGTCTTCCCTTTAGTTGATATGATGTATTACATTAATTGATTAGCATATGTTGAACTCTCCTTGCATCCCTGGTATGAATATCACTTGAGAGCAGTGTATAATCTTTTGGAAATATTGCTGGATTTGATTTGCCACTATTTGTTGATTTTTTTCATTGATGTTCATCAGTGAAGTGGGTCTGAAATTTTTTAAAAATTATCTCTATATTATGGACCTTTATAGTAAAACGCTGATTACATACCTGTTCTCTCTATGCTGCTGATTCTGCTGTTGGTGGTTTCTTTTTTTCTTTTTTTGGGGGGGGGATTCTTTTTTTTATAATATCTTTATTTAAGCATCTTGATTACAAATATGATTATGATTAGGTTTCAGTCATGTAAAGAACACCCCCCTTCACCAGTGCAACATTCCCACCACCAATGTCCCAAACCTCCCTCCATCCCACCCACCCCCACCTGTACTCCAGACAGGCTGTCCAGTTCCCTCATTCATTCACATGATTGTGGTAGTTCTCAGTGTAGTTATTTCTATAACTGCACTCACCACTCTTTGTGGTGAGCTTCATTAAGTGAGCTGGAAGTTCCAGCCCTCCTCTCATTGTCTCTGAGGATTGTTGTAAAAATGACTTTTATTTTTTCTTAAAACCATAGATGAGTGAGACTATTCTGCTTCTCTCTCTCCCTCTGACTTATTTCACTAAGCATGATAGATTCCATGTACATCCATGTGTAGGAAAATTTCATGACTTCATCTCTCCTGACGGCTGCATAATATTCCATTGTGTATATGTACCACAGTTTCTTTATCCATTTGTCTGTTGAAGGGCATCTTGCTTGTTTTCAGAGCCTGGCTATTGTGAATAGTGCTGCAATACATATAGGTGTGAGGAAGGGGTTTCTTTAAAAAATTATTTCTATATTCTTCAAATTTTAGTTTACACTATAATGTGATGGCCTATAAGCTGTTGGAAAATTTTCTATTTCTTTAATATTTAGGAAGCTAATGGTGATCAAGGATATTGCATTTTCTCTTCCTGTAAAATTTAAGACATTGTATTCCTTATTTCAGTAGAATTTTCTTCTTTATAAAGCTGTCATAAATAAAATTGCTTTTTAATCTCATTCTCATAACTCCATACAATGTATATATTTATACATAAGCTATTTTATATATTTACACATAAGATATACTATTTTGATTTTTGAATATATGATATTTGTATTTATTATATGTAATTAATCTCATAATTCTCATAATGTACTATTCACTGTAATACTATATAATTGAGTTTTGTATATTAATTTTTGTGTTAGAAACCTTGTTGAACTTTTTAATTATGCATAAATGTTATTTAGGGAATTTTCATGTGTGTGCAGAATGGAACATTAGATTTTCTACATACAAGATGATCTCATCTGCAAATAGGGATAATTTTATTTCTTTTATTTTGTATCTATATGTATTTTTCTTGTCCAATAAAATGTTGAGAGTCAGATACTCTAATTTTGTTACTGCTCTTGGGGTTAACAATCTATTAGCTTACTGATACATATGCTGTTATCTATAGGGCTTTTGTAGATGTTCTTTGTCAAGACTTTTCTACAATTTTAAGTTTAAATTATTTTTTCAAAACCATTAAATGATACTGGATTTTGTCAAATGCTCTTCTGAATCTAATAAGACGATCATGTGATATTATTTCATATTCAATTGTGAGAATTTATTTATTTATTTATTTTGGTTTTTAGGGCCACACCCGTTTGATGCTCAGGGGTTAATCCTGGCTAAGAGCTCATAAATTGCCCCTGGCTTGGGTGGACCATATGGGACGCCGGGGGATCGAACCGCGCTCGCTATCTTTCCTTGGCTAGCGCTTGCAAGGCAGACACCTTACCTCTAGCGCCACCTCGCTGGCCCCAAATTGTGAGAATTTATTTTTACTATCTTTTTTTGAATAACAATGAGAGGTGCAGTTACAAAGTTGTTGATGGATGCATTTTATTGTACACATTCAATGCAGTCCCTATTAGGATATTCATGAAATTTTTCAAAAAAAATAGATCACACTCAGGGAATTCACATGAAACAATGAACACACCCAAATAACTAAAGAAAACCTTCGAAAATGAAGTTGTTAGGATTTTTTATGAATTTATTTGGATATGATAAGCCTTCCTTTTTTCCTAGACTAAATCCCATTTTTATATGACTTAATTCTTTTTATATATTGTTAACTTTATTTTACTAATATTTTGCTGAGGATTTCCCCCTTTATTCAAGTGGATTATGGTCTATAGTTTACTTGCAATATCTTTGGTTCAGTAACAGGGTGATATTGACCTATAATATAGAAATTGAGAGCTCTTTCATCCTCTTGTAACTTTTTCCATTCCTTTCCTAAGTGATTTTTCATTGTAATTGGGAATTGAAGCATACACTTGTAATAGCTCGTCCCTTATCATTAGGAAAATTCATTTGACAATGAATATCATCACTCACTACTGGCATATGTAAAAAAAAAACCTAGAAAACATCTCAGATGGAGGGGATGTGGTAAAAGAGCAACCCTCATCTCCTACTGGTGAGAATGTTGCCTTATTTAACATCTATGAAAAACAGTATGGAGTTTTTTGATGATTCAAATTTTGTATTTAATCAAGGACTGTCATTTACAAAATTATTGATAGTTGGGTTTTAGGCATACAGTTTTTGTTGTTTGTTTTTGGGCTACACTCTGTGATGCTTAGGGGTTACTCCTGGCTCTGCTCTCAGAAATCGCTCCTGTCTTGGGGGACCATATGGGATGCTGGGGATTGAACCGTGGTCTGTCCTAGGTCAGCCACATGCAAGGCCTACAGCTGCTCCACTGCTCAGGCCCCTCGAAATGGAATTTAGTAAATATTTAAAAATCTTTCCATGTTCCAACAGGCTCTCACGTGTCCTTCAAGTCACACATTCTAGTCTTGTGTTAAAAGTAGCACCCACTGTCCCAAGAGATAGAATAATGTATAGTATGCTGCCCCAGAAGTCCATATGGTCCCTGTACACCAACAGGAGTGAGCCCTGAGTGCAGAGCCAGGAGTAGGCCCTGAGCACTGATGTATGTGGTCCCTAAGTCAAAATAAAATTAGATACAACTTTATTTTGTTTTTTTTGGGGGGGGGAGGAACCACACTCAGCAGCGCTCAGGGGTTACTCCTGGCTCTATACTCAGACATCACTCCTGGCAAGCTCCAGGACCATATGGGATGCCTGGGGATCAAGCCGCAGTTCGTCCTATGTCAGCCATGTGCAAAGCAAAAGCCCTACTGCTGTGCCACCACTCCAGCTCCAGGCATGCAATTTTTGACAGCAATCTCACCACCAGTGTCAACTTCCCTCACTTGGTGTTGCCTTGCTCCCTCCCAACACCCACCTCCCGCTTTGAAAGGCATATTAACCCAACTACAGTCATGCTTGTAATCATGGTGCTTAAGTAAAGATTTTATAAATAAATAAATAAATAAATAAATAAATAAATAAAAGTTCTGTTGTCTAGATCCCAATTTTTTCACTGTTGTTGAACCTTTGTTTTTGATATATAGCTATACTATTCTCCCACATCACCCTGTAACCAAGGCCCTTGACACCTGTTCCACTATTACTTGATTTTATCATCTTCCTTCTCCCTTGATCCCTTTCATTTCTTGACCTTCTCCCTAAATTATAGGGTCAAATTTGATTTATGCATCCCCTTTTATTACATTATATATTTTCATCCATTTATTATTATTAAACCACAGGTAAGAGAGAGAGCATCCTGTGCCATTATTTTTCGGGCTTACTTCATTCAATATATTTTCCAGTTCCATCCAGTGTGCTCAGGACTTCTGACTGCACTCAAGAATCAATCCTGTGGCACTCTTCCTACAGTGGAGCCCTTAGAAACAATATTGCGAACTACAGTGTCAAAAAAGAAAATAAAGAAGAGTGAGAGAGAAGAAAAAATGTCTTCCATAGAGGCAGGAAGCCTGGAGGAGAGTGGGAAATGTGGGGAAAAAACTGGGTTAATTGGTCGCAGAAAATGTGCATTAGTGAAGGGATGGGTGTTGAACATTGTATGACTGAAATTCAATCATGAACAACTTTATATCTATGTCTCATGGTGAACCATTTTAAATATTTATTTAAAAAGAACCAATCCTGTGTCAGAAGATTTTGGAACCATATTGAGTTCTAGGCATCTAACCCATATCAACATTGTGAGTGCAAATGCTTTACCCACTGTACCATCACCAGACTCCCCTATTTATTTTTAGGTAAATAGTACAGAATGAAATGTGTCCTTGCATTATTTGTTTTGTTTTTGCCATCTTGCCTTCTTTTCTTGAGCACCATGGTTTACAGTATTGTTCATATTAATGTTTCAGGAATACAATGTTCCTACCCTACCCCACATCTTCCAATAAGCTGTCACATCCCTCCTACACTAGATTCTCTCTCATTCCCCACTCCCAACTTAACAAACTCAATTCTATAGGCTGACTCTCAAGATCTTTTATTATTGGACATTCTTATTACTTCAATATGTTTCTTCACATATTACATAGAGAGCAATCATTACGTTTTCCTTCTCCTTTTGACAATTCACTTAGCACGATTTCTTCCAGTTCTATCCAATCTGCAGGATTTCTTCTTTTCTAATAGCTGAGAAGTGGTCCAGTGTGAACATACATCAGAATTTTTTTATCAACTCATCTATTCTTAGGCACCCAAATTGTTTTTCTGTCTTGGCTACTGTGAATTTCTGTTGAAATGATTATTGGAATGCAAATATCTTTCAAATTAATGGGTTTTCTTTTTTTTTTTTGCTCTTTAGAGGTAGATGGAGAGTGGAAAAATATCTGGTCACATAGAAACTCATTATTTTTGTGTTTAGTATTTGAGGCTAATTTCTGGCTCTGTGTTCAGGAATCATTTATGGTGGTTGCTCAGATCAGATATGCTGTAAGGGGAGAGGTGTCAAATATGAATAAATTACATGAAAGGCTAATACTCTATCCCCTGTACTATCTCTTGGCCCCCAAAATAAATTAATTTTTGAATAGACACCATAATATTTTCTATAGAAGCTAAAACATATAATATTCCTTTTTTTCAGGAGGCCTCACATTTTTTATTTTCCAAATATCTTCCAAAACAACAGAAAAATGTGGTATTGACATCAAAAGAGACTTGCAAAGCAATGGAAGAGACTAAATATAATATATATGTAATATATATAAATAATATATAAATAATAATATTCCATCTTATCTTCTCTGAAGGCTATTAATTTCTATCATTGGGTAAGTTTATTTTGAGTTCTGTTATTCAATATAAATTAAACAATTAAGTTAAGACATGCATTTTTTGACTTTGGGGGCCACACCTGGTGGTACTAAGGGTTCATGTATGGCTTGAGGTTCAGGAATAACTCCTGGAAGGTGCAAGGGAACATATATGGTACTGTTGATCACACACAGGTCAGCCACTTGCCAGGCAAGTACCTTTCCCACTGTACTAATTCTTGACTCTGAGTTAAAACACATTTTATGCTTTACTAAATGGCTTTCTTACCTCTGGAACCATGCTAATAAATATTATCCATTTATCAGTAATATCAGCTCAGAAGCTTTGTAGACATGCAGAATATCAAATTCTCTCTGATTTCAATAATTCCCCAAGTATAATCTATGTAATTTTAGGTGCATACTACTCATGAAAGCACTGTTATTAGAGGAAGCCAAAGGAATAAAGGAGATTTTCCTAGAAGTTAATTATATTTGAAGAGCCTACACTTACATTTTGGCTTAAAGAGGATATGGGAAGGAAATGGAATTCACCTAAGATTAATTCACTGCTTTGGCACTACTTTGGGTAAGGTGAAAAAAAAGTTGGGATGGGAAGAAGACTAGAATTTTTAGGGATAAGAAAAAGATTTCCTAGCAGCAAAGATTCACAGGCTGTAGCAGGAAAATAAATAACAGAAAAACTAATTTAAGAAGAAAAAAGAAATACAATAACAAAAGCCTCATCCATATATTGAGTGTATATTTATAGGCATTTAAGTAATTATATTGACAAATATAAATAGACACATAGAAATGGCAGCACATTTAGGCTCATGATAACATCCTCGAAGCTGTATTAGTTAGCACATTGTATTACAAACATCTAAGTTAGATGCTTAAAACATATTTTCAAGAATCTAGGCATGGCTTAACTGGATGTTTTGCTTTCTGATCTTTACTTAGGCCAATGTTAACATGTTGGCCAGGGATGAAGTCTCATCTAATTCTTGTACTGGGGGAGTATCTATTTCCTAATACACTTACATGGTAATTGCAGGATTCATTTTTGTTGCATATTGTGATCTAAGGACTCAATATCTCATAACAGGTATGTAGGTTAACTCCTGATTCTTTATCATGTGGATCTCCCCTTAGATTACCTCACAGCAGTGTAACAAGTGGCATCAGAGTGATAGGTAAAAGGGTAAGAGATTCAATGGGATAAAATATTTTATAATCTAACCACAGAAGTGACATCTCATCAGCTTTGTCATATTCTAGTCATTAGAATCGAGTTACCACGTTTGACCCACATTTAATGGGAAATCATGAAAAACAGATTTGAGGTATCATTGAGAGTCATCTCTTAAAGCCATGAATAAAAAGCAAATAGCATAAATAAAAGAGAGTTCTAGCTTGGATATACATAGGGAGAGTTTAACTGTATATGTGAATTTTTCTTGTTTTTTTTTCATTCTTTAGATTTTTAAAATTTATGATAATGCAACCAGTCATCCTTTTGAAGAAAAACAGATGCATGAAATAAAAGTAAATGATTTCATTGCCATTTTATAAATCTTTTTCATCAGAAATTTCCATCATAAGACTGGTGAAACCTTAAGGGCTATAGAAGAAAGTGCAGAGGTTAAGACATTCACCTTGAATATGGCTAACCCAAATTTGATCCCTGGCATCAAGTAAGGTTCCCCAAGCACCATCAGGAGTGATTCCCAAGAACATAGCCACAAGCAAGCTTGAGCATCGTGGGGTATGATCAAAAAACAGCAACAACAAAAATTATTTTGGTGTCTTAATTCACAGTGAAAAAATTAGTGGGACATATTTAACAGAATTTGGAATTAAGTAAAGAGAGGGTAAATTGACCTGGCATAAAGGTGGAGGGATCTATAATCACTGGTGAAAGGATATATGTAGTGTTATGTAAGTAAAATAAATGCCTTTAACATTATTGAAAACTGTGATATCTCAATAAAAGTATTAAAATAAATAAAAATAATATTTAAACATTTAAAAATGGTGTCATTTGGGGCCAGAGGAATAGCACAGCCGTAGGGTGTTTGCCTTGAAAGAGGCTGACCCAGGATGGACCATGGTTTGATCTCCTGGTGTCCCATAAGGTCCCCCAACCCAGGAGCGATTTCTGAGCGCAGAGCCAGGAGGAACCCCTGAGCGCCACAGGGTGTGGCCCAATAAAACAAAAAGAATTGGTGTCATTCATACCATACTATGTGATATTTAGATTCATACCTATAGAGTGATGTTTTAAAAACAAAATAGACAAATTATGGATCTTGTTAGACAACTTGTTCTTTTCACTTTACAATTCTTTTCATATGAAAATACAAGGATTATGGAATTTATTTTTAATTCACTCACATTCTCTTAGTACACTCATTGATATATATGTTTGTATGTATGTGTATGTAGATAGATAGATAGATAGATGATAGATATAGGTAGATAGAGATAGATAGATAGATAGATAGATAGATAGATAGATAGATAGATAGATAGATAGAGGTTTTGTTTTTCCATTGCTTTAACATTATGGTATAATACTACTTTCATTTTCTTAAACACTGACTCAAATTATCTCCCTTATCCTACTTGCTTCTCAGAAAACCTTTTTCTATTACCGATACGCACTATTTTTCTTTTTACTCTATTTAGTCTGCTCATCACTGTTGTAACCCTATGTTTTACAGTATGTAAAATTATTCTATACTTATCATTTTTCTTCTGACTCATTTTCAGTTTTTTTTTAGTTCATTCAAGCTCCTTACATTTTGTTTCAAATTATGCATAAATCATCTTTTTGGTGCCAGGGATCAAGCCAGGGCTTTGCCTACTGTGATAACACTCTATAGCCTTGTCTCTCAGTTTTTCTTAGTGAGGAATCATGGCTTACAGTACAATTGATAAAACTATGTTTTATAGTTTCAGTGTCATTTCTCCATCATTATTCCAGGTGCTCAGCAGGGCAGGGGACTTGCTCTGCCTGCTTCTGAGGGGCCCCAGAGCAATAAGCTGCAAGGCTAGCATATCTTTGTGGTTTTGTTGCCAGTTTTGCATTTCTTTTGAAAATTAGATGGAGTCTATGGCTCTGGCCTAATGGCAAACATGCTCAATTTATCTATGTGATTTTTGATTAAAGTTTTCTTGTATTTTTCTTTCCTTGTAGCTGTCTCTATTTTCAATTCAGTGATCACTATCACTGATCATGGTGTTAGAACAATCTTCTTGTGTGTTTAAGATCCTTACAACTATTTTGTTGTCGGTCAATTCTTCTTTGTTAAATCTGATGCAAGGTGAATGGGAGTGTTTGGGATCAAATTTTATGGGAGTCTGGGTTGCAGTGCATGGGACGTGCTGGCATTTTTAGTTTCCAATTTAGTGGGTAATCTAGGATTCTATAGATGAAGCATCCCAGGATGTGTGCCTGAGTTCTTGAATCTGTTGATATTTGACCAAACCCCTGAGTATCATTGGTTGTTGGTGCACAGGAATGACCAGATTTATGGCACTTCCAAACTGACCTGAGATAGACCAAAGTATCTGCGTTTGACTACTTTTGTCTGTCATGATTAGCCAGTCTGGAAGTTCTTTGTTGTTTGATGCTCCCAAGTCAATCTTGGACTCGGTCAAAGGTTTAATGGTACCACATTAAAATACAAAATTTGTGCAGGACAGTGAGGTGTGATTAGGAGATGACTTATTACCCTTGAATTCACAGGTGCTTCTCTGTCTTACACTACGTTTCTCTCTCAGAAGCCATTAGATGTAACATAGAAGCCATAAATTATGCACTGATCTACTAAAATTGGTGGTGTTGGTCTTATCTAGGCTTTGTTATCTGTTCATGCATATATTTAAGGACACCTCAGTGGCTTCTATATTTTTCATGGGGGGCTCACAATAAGTAATCAGTAAAACAAAGTCCCTTCTGCCAATTTATAGTCATTTGGTCATTGTCTCCACTGAGGGATCCAAGGATGCATCTGCTTGGGCTCTTTGGTGCTGGGGATTATTTGGACCAACTCAGCAGTACTTGGGGGCTCCACAGTTGCACGTGATGATCCTTGGAGGATAATATAGTATCTAGGATTGAACTAGAGTTGGCTGCATGCAAGGCTTGGGCCTCAAACCTTGTACTATATATATACCTTCATTTTCTAACTCATAAATAACACAAATATTTGTGGTTTTTCATTTGTCTTCAGAGAGAAACCCACAGAGATATACTATTTTATTTGATGGTATACACGTGGGTGTTTATTACAGAAATTTAAATACCATTTTATTTTGCACATCTGAAATATTTCTCAATAAGAAGAGAAAAAGAAAATTTTAAAGTGAAATGAACTGAATCTCTGAATCCACTTAAGAAATAATATATGATAAGATTATGGTTCAGAAAAAAGTAAACAAGTAAACAAGGGGGTATTTTATATATAATTATGATGCTTTGCATTTTATATTTTTTAATTATATACCCCATTTCAACTAGCACCATAGTTTACATATAATAGATACCCCATAAATGTTCATGAGGATAAACTGAATTTGATAATTCCCTACATCATAAATTGAATTTAATAATTCTGTACCTCATTTTGGCATTTATGCTAACATTTGAATATGTATTTTACTTTATTGCTTACTAAGGTCATAACTACAGGGTGAAACATGTCATAATTACCTTTTCATTAATATTATATAATAATATTAACGAGATCTATCAAGAAAATTGAGACTAAAGGCATCTTCAAGGAGGAAACTGCACTTTCCAAACAAGTGGAAGCAGAGATCAACAGATGGGAATACATTAAGCTTAGAGGCTTCTGCACCTCAAAAGAAATAGTGCCCAGGATACAAAAGCCACCCACTGTGTGGGAGAAACTATTCACCCAATACCCATCAGATAAAGGGCTAATATCCAAAATATACAGGGCACTGACAGAACTTTACAAGAAAAAAACATCTAATCCCATCAAAAAATGGGGAGCAGAAATGAACAGACACTTTGATAAAAAAGAAATACAAATGGCCAAAAGCACATGAATAAATGCTCCTCATCACTGATCATCAGGGAGATGCAAATCAAAACAACAATGAGATACCATCTCACACCACAGAGATTGGCACACATCACAAAGAATGAGAATAATCGGTGCTAGCAGGGATGTGGAGAAAAAGGAACTCTTATCCACTGCTGGTGGGAATGCTGTCTAGTCCAACCTCTATGGAAAGCGATATGGAGATTCCTCCAAAAACTAGAAATTGAGCTCCCATACTATCCAGCTATACCACTCCTAGGAATATACCCTAGGAACACAAGAATACAATACAGAAACCCCTTCCTCACACCTATGTTTATTGCAGCACTATTCACTATTGCCAGTCTCTGGAAACAACCAAGATGCCCTT
Source organism: Suncus etruscus (assembly GCF_024139225.1). Classification (NCBI taxonomy): domain Eukaryota; kingdom Metazoa; phylum Chordata; class Mammalia; order Eulipotyphla; family Soricidae; genus Suncus; species Suncus etruscus. The sequence goes on from NC_064868.1 coordinate 118,475,840, forward strand.
CACCAGACGAATGGATAAAGAAACTGTGGTACATATTCACAATGGAATATTATGCAGCTGTCAGGAGAGATGAAGTCCTGAAATTTTCCTATACATGGATGTACATGGAGTCTATTATGCTGAGTGAAATTAGTCAGAGGGAGAGAGATGCAGAATAGTCTCACTCATCTATGGGTTTTAAGAAAAATAAAAGTCATCTTTGCAACAATCCTCGGAGACAATGAGAGGAGGGCTGGAACTTCCAGCTCACTTCATGAAGCTCACCACAAAGAGTGGTGAGTGCAGTTATAGAAATAACTACACTGAGAACTACCACAATCATGTGAATGAATGAGGGAACTGGACAGCCTGTCTAGAGTACAGGTGGGGTTGGGGTGGGATGGAGGGAGGTTTGGGACATTGGTGGTGGGAATGTTGCACTGGTAAAGGGGGGTGTTCTTTACATGACTGAAACCTAATCACAATCATATTTGTAATTAAGATGTTTAAATAAATAAAAAATACTAAAAATAGGGGAATGGGATCTTTTACAGGACTAAAAACACTTAAGAAGCATAAGAGTAGGAGAGGAAAATCTCATAAAATTAGTGTAGAAAAGCTTGCCAGGATGTCTTAAGTACTAAACTTGTTTTCTTTTCTGTAACCCCACCATAAGTCATCGAGGTAGGAATGTGGCTTTGTCTCCCTTACTGCCTTTGTGTAAAAATAAAAGTATGTATTGATAGACAGCTTGTGGCTTTTGGTACCCCTAAGGCCTGGGAGTTCGTAGCCCTGAGCTCTCTAATAAACTCCTTTCTTTAACTAAAAAAAAAAAGAAAATCTAGGTTTGACACTCATATATTATGGGTATCACAAGATTGCCCAAATGATATACATCTCACCATGGATTTTTCTTTTACCTTTTCTAAAATTCTTCTGTTAGATTAAGTGATCATATTTAGGAGGGTTCTTGTAAAACATAATATTTAACTAAAAACTCTATTGACTTTAATGCAAATTCTTCTTAATATCTGGGAGATATACTGACCTCTGAGAATTTAAAGAAAATAGTGGTTCCTGACTTTACATATATAACATTTTTAAATTTCATGTAGTGATTTATGAAATTTGTAGAAAAAATTCCAACTTCTTGTTCTTCTAAAGACCAAATTAGGATATTGAGGGACCTAATCAACCTCTTGTAGATATTTAAAGATTCAGAAGCCATAAATTTTGGAAAGGATAATTGTGTGGAGAGGGAATTTAGTAGGGTATTTTAATAAAGAAAAAGACGAGGTCAGGGGCCAGAGCCATAGTTGCAGTGAAATGGCTTTTGCCTTACACCTGAATGGACCTCAGTTTGATCCCCAGCATCCCATACGGGCCTCCAAGCCAGGAACAATTTCTGAGCACATAGCCGGGGTAACTAACCCCTGAGTGTCACAGAGTGTGGCCCAAAAACCAAAACCAAGCCAAACCAAACCAAAACAAAACAGAAAAAGAATAGGTCAGCCTTGGAATATCATGATGACTGGCAGTACCTAGTTCAAGGTGATCCATAAAGGGGTAATGAGAAAGGCAAGTGGCTCTCAAAGGTACAAAATCAGAATGCCAAAAGGTATTATTTGATAACATTATGATTCAAATTAACAGTGACGTCTTAGACAGTTTTTAAAGATCATGTTATTAGAACTGCAATTCAAAGTTGATTAATCACTTTTCAAACATTTTGTAAAGTTCCCTGGGAGGTTAGAGATTCTAGTCATCAGCCATTATTCAGGTCCAGAAAGGGTGTTAATCATTGGGACCAGGAGATAGCACAAAAGGGAGGGTTCAAGTTTGGCACCCAGCCAAACCAGGTTCAGACCCTGGCACACCATGTGGTCTCCTGAGCCTTAAACTAAGAGCACTTAAATTTGAGCACTGCAAGGTGCGGCCCAAATACTAAAAGACAATCCTTTAGCAATCCTGTTTCCATTACTGATATATTTTTGTTTTATCTACTCACCATCCGTGTAGCAAAATAAAAATCCTTCACTTCAGGACAAACTGTTAAAAGCCTTTGTGAAGAAATGAAGATGACAGCTGTGTCTGAGTTCTGTTCAACTCAGACTGGTATCCTGTCCATTCCCAAAATAGGAACTATAGACTTTCAACTTAAAATGTAATTAAGATAATAGATCCAAAGCACAGACTCAGCAACAGTAAAACCATGATATCTAAGCTATAGCCATTAACTCTGTGCCTCTCAAGGTGGCAGGCAGAAGGTGAGGGGTGGGGTGTGATGGAATATGGCAATATTGGTAATGGGAGTTGACACTGGTTAAAGCTCAACTGTCATTAACTATGTAAATCAAGAATGTTTAACTAAATAAAATGTTAAATGCAATTCAGCTAAGCAAATCTATAATAAATCCCAAATATATCCTGTGGCTGTGCTTATCACTGTCATATTCTCTACCATGCTTAAAAAACAAATGGGGCCTGAGAGATAGCATAGAGGAAGGGCATTTGCCTTGCATGCAGAAGGACGGTAGTTCGAATCCCAGCATCCCATATGGTCCCCCCAAGCCTGCCAGAAGTGATTTCTGAGCATAGAGCCAGGAGTAACTAACCTCTGAGAGCTGCCAGATGTGACCCAAAAACCAAAATAAAAATTTAAATATATATATAAAGCTCCAACATCATCCCTTACTTTAAGAACTATAAGGTAACTTTCCACTGTATTTCGTGAAGACAGAAACTTGAAATGCATGCACTGTCTTGCCCCTGGAGCCTTGAAACATAGAACATGCCATGCTGGAAGGGTTACTGACCCAGGTTTTGTCTCTTTACAATTACTTTAATTTCTCCAAATAAGCCCTTGATTTCTTTGAACATTTTTCAGAAGAGAAAATGAAAAGATGTGGAGAGGGCAGGAACACATAAATAACAGCATGGTCTCAGACTATGCTTAATACCTCAAGGCCATTTTCTTCACCAAGTGAAGCCTTTGGAGAATTCGTACAAGAGGGTCTGAAACAAGCTCTGAGAGGGCTTTACAGTACATCTTAAAATCCACAGAAATAGGATTTACCAAATGTTCGAAAATAATTATGATGACTCACCATCATGAAGAAACGGTTTTCTGTCTTTATTTCAAAGTTATTTTTAAAGTGTTTCTTCATGAATCATACAAAATAACTGATTGCAACATAAATTGTCATCTTCACTACTTCTGAGAGAGAAAAACTAGTTTATAAAAAGTAACCAATATCTTAATCGAACAGACTTGTCTGGCTTGGAAAAGGAAAGGTTACAGCATTGAAACAGCTATTCCCCAGAGTAAATTATATTATCAATCAAATATTATTATTAATATATTTTGATTCTCTTTCATCCATCAGGAAGCCCTAAATGATTCTGATAAAATTTCAAGCTTATTAAATTTTTTCAGGATCAGAGCAACATTAGATCTTAGGTTCTTTTCTTTCCTTCTTTTCTTTTCTTTTTCCTTTTCTTTTTGTTTTTTCTTCCACTCTCTCAGGATGAAACCATCTTATTTGACAGAGAAGCATATTCATAAAGGAAGTGTATGAATTCTCTGTCCAACTGGTTCTATTCTAACTGAAATAATGCACTTTGACTACTGATACAATTGTTAATTTCATATACTAAGTCTTTGTTGAAAAAGTATGGAAGTTAACTTAGTAAAACAATGCTATCTCCGGTCTTCGAGTCTCCTTGTCAATACTAACATAAACCTTATTAATCTGGCTTCTTATCGTTAATATTATCAGAATATGTTGCTCTTAATTGAATAAGCTGGCTTTAAAACTGTACTAAGTTATTAGACACTCCCAATGTTTCTCCCACAATGAGATTTGGTATTTCTAAAAGCAGCTATTAATTTCTTGACCATATTTTCCATGAGACTGTGAACTTTCTGAGTGTGGAACATGCTGTTTCTGTGTCTTTAACATCCTCTAATAAGTCGCTCAACCATTGTAATAATGGCAAATATGAACTCAATGTTCAGTTGCTATGTAGACACTTTATGGATTAAATTAATTAACCCTCAATGCAACACTGTGAAAGAGGTATTATTTTACCACATTTTACAAATGACAAACAGGACACACAAGCAGGTTGAGTCCAAGGTGATCCAGTTATGCTAGTTTCAGAGTCAGGAACAAATCTAAGAAATAGAGCTTCAGAATAAATTCTTAAACACCAAATGACATGCTCTACACCCTAGAGTACTGTGAAAAGAGTTTAAGACAAATATCCGTGTGTCTGAATTTGCTCTAAAATATATTGAAACATAAAAGTCCAAACTCATGTAGTATATCAAATATTACTGCAGGTTAATATGCTCAAAAAGTTTTCAGGGGCGCAAGTGGGTAGGACAGTTGCCTTGCATGCAACTGACCAGGGTTTGGTCCTAGGTACACAAATGTTCCCCAGAGTCCCACCAAAAATGATTCCTGAGTGCAGAGCCAGGAGTAAGCCCTGAACACAATAGGATAAGGGCAAAACAAAGAAACCTTTGCAAATTATTCTCTGCCATTCCTTTCTATTCAATGTTGTTGTTCGTGTACTGTCTGTATTTAGTCATGCTTTTTTTAAATACTTATATCATTGTGATTTACAAAATCATTCATAGCTGGGTTTCAGTTATACAATGCTACAGAACCAATCCCACTACCAGTGTCAAACTCCCTTTACCAATATTACCAGAATGAGCCCCATACCATCGTTCCTCCATCCCAGCCTGCCATCATAACAGGCACATTTTTAAGTTTGTTTCTCAACACTTGGGTCGTGTGATTTCATTGTTGCTGACTCTGACTTGGATATTTAGTTATGTCTTTTCCTAATACCACCAATGCACTAGAGACCACTTAGCCACTATTTCCCAACATTTTATATGTGTCTTTCTCCTCCCCTACTCATTTTTCTTCTCCTCACTATATTCTGAGGCATAGAGTGTTCTTGACAACCCCTATTTAAGCTACTGTATTTCTTCATGTAGTATCTTTTACTATCCCATAAAAATGATGCTATCTTGTATTTATCCTTCTTTTGGCTTACTTCATTTAACATAATATCTTCCAGCTCTATCCATGTTGCAGAGAACTTCATGATGGCATCGTTTCTTACAGCTGTGTAGTATTCCATTGTATAAATGTACATCTTCATGATCCACTCTTCTATTGTTGGACATCTATGTTGATTCCTACTCTTAGCTATTATACTGAGTGCTGCAATCATTAGTGGTGTGCATGCATCTTTTTGCATGAGTGCTTTTTTGGTTGTTGTTCTAGGGATATATACCAAACTATAGGGTTGTTGGGTCATATGGCAGATCTAATCTGAGTTTACTGAAAATCCTCCATTCCATGTTCCATAATTGGTTGCACAAGGCAGCATTCCCACCAGCAGTGCATGGGGTTCCATTTGTACCACATCCCACCAACAAAAATTTTCAATAATTTTATATATGCCATCTTCATTGGTGTAAGATGATATTTCATTGCCTTCTTGATTTGGATTTCTATACATATAAGAATGATAAACAATTTTTGATGTGCCTGTTGGCCATTGGTTGGTCTTCCTCCCAGAGGATTTTATTCATTTCTTCTCCCCATTTTAATGCGTTTTTAGACTTTGCAGGGTTAGCCTGTGTGCTTTTATATACTAGAAATTAACCCTCTATTTGTTGTGTTAAATGAAAATATATTCTCCCACTCAGTCATCTGTCCTTTAGTTATCCCATATTTCTTTTTTTCCATAAAGAAACTTTCTAGTTAGATGCAGTCCCATTTTCTTGCCATTGGCATCCTATCTTTGTAAATCCCTTTGAGGTTTAGTTCTTATAGAGCTATGCCTGTTTCTCTCAATGTACTTTATGAATCAAAGGTCATTGATCCACTTTAAATTGACTTCTGTGTAAGGTGTGAGATACAGATCCAGCTTTAATTTCTTACATATGGTTATCCAATTGTACCAGCACCATTTGTTAAAGAGGCTGTCTTTATTCCATTTAATGTTCTCAGATCCTTTGTCAAATATTAATTGACCATGTACTTGGGAGTATGTCAATGGATATTCTATTTTGACCCATTGGTCTGAACATTTGTCTTTGTTTCAATCACTATGGCTGTGCAGTACAGCTTCAAGTTAGATAATGAGATACCTCCCAGTTTCTTGTTTCTTTTTTAAATGTTTTTGACTTTCAAGGTCTTTTTTGGTTCTACACAAACTTTATAATTGTTCTAAATCCTTGAAGAATGTTTTCTGTATTTGGGTAAGGATTTAATTGAAGCTGTATAGTAGTTTAAGCAAGATAGTTATTTTGATACCATTATTTCTTCACATCCATGATCATGGGCTCTTTTCCATTTCTTTATTAAGTGTTTTGAAGTTTTTATGATATAGGTCTCTCGCCTATTTTGTTAAATTGATTCCTAGGTATTTGATGGTTTTTGACACTATTTTAAATGGAATAATCTTAATTTTTTCTTGATTTAAGCACCATGATTACATACATGATTGTAGTTGGGTTTCAGTCATAAAAAGAAAACTTCCAATTCACCACTGCAACATTCCCACCACCAATGTCCCCCATGTCCCTCCTTCCCTACCCCCTGCCTGTATTCCAGGCAGGCATTCTACTACTTTCACTCATTAACATTGTCATGATAATTTACTCATCTCTCTACACTCACCATTCTTTGCGGTGAGTTTCAAATCCAGAGCCAATCCTTCTAGCCCTCATCTCTGCTGTCTCTGGGCATTATTACAGTAATGTCTTTTGTTTTTCTTAAAACCCATAGATGAGTGAGACTGTTCTGTGTCTACCTTTCTCCCTTTGACTTATTTCACTCAGCAAAGTAGATTTCCTGTCCATCCTTGTATAAGAAAATGTCATGACTTTATCTCTCCTGACGGCTGCATAATATTCCATTGTGTATATGTACCACAGTTTCTTTGGCCATTTATTTGTTGAAGGGCATTTGGGCTGATTCCAGAGTCTAGTTATTTTAAATAGTGATGCAATGAATATAGGTGTAAGGAAGGTATTTTTGAATTATATTTTGTGTTCCTAGGGAACTCCTTATGGGAGTTCAATTTCCAGTTTTTTGAGGAATATCCATATTGCTTTCCATAAAGGCTGGACTAGACAATGAAATAGACTATTTTATCTCTTTTTTCTCTATTGTTCGATTATTTGTATAAAGGAGTGCTACTGATTTTTATGTAATGACTCTGTAGCCAGACAATTTACTGTATTGATTTATTGTTTCTAGAAGCTTTTTTGTGGCATCCTTAGGGTCTTTAATTTATATAATCTTATATGCAAATAGAGATCATGTCAAATGCTTTCTCTGCATTGATTGATAAGATCATATAGTTTTCATCTTTTCTTTTACTAATGTGGTGTAATATTGTCTGATTCGTGCATATCAAACCATGCTTGCATCCCCAAGATGACACCCACATAATCATGATAGACAATTTTTGAAGTGCTGTTAGATTTGATTTGCTAAGATTTTCTTGAGGAGTTTTTTCTTCAAAGATTATCAGTGAGATTTTCTGTAGTTTCTTGGTAGAATGAATATATTGCAATTTTGAGAATCAGCATAATGTTAGCTTCATAGAAGGTATTAGAGAGAATTCCCATATCTTCAATATTATGGAAGAGTTTAAGGATCAATGGTAGTAAATCTTTTCTGAATATTTGATAAAATGTATCATTAAGCCCATCTCGTCCTGAGCTTTTATTCTCAGGGATATTCTTTATTACTGTTTAAATGTCCTTGCTTATGGATGCACTCATTTTTAGTTGTTGTGCTTGCATGTTTGATTGTGAAACTCACTGCGAAGTGACACTCACTGTGAACTATCATATTGAACTTGTACATGAGCTTGTCAGCTGTCTCCTTTAATTATAGCAATTAAGCACATTCTGGTGGTACATATTTTTGGGGTCACATCCGGCAGCGCTCAGGGGTTACTCCTGGCTCTACACTCTGAAATCGTTCCTGGCAGGCTCTGGGGACTATATGGGATGCCAGGATTTGAACAACTGTACTTCTGCATGCAAGGCAGACACCTTATCTCCATGCTATCTCTCGGGCCCTGTTGGTACTTTTCATAAGGTGTCAAACTTTATTTCATTGTTTTTATTTGAGACCTCTAAGCAATGCTCAAGAAAGTCAGTGATAGCATGCACAGCAGAGCTGTGACTGCTCATAGCAGTCACTTCGCAGTGTTAACTTGGTCAATCAGGCCAGATCTTTTGATTGTAAGACCTAGGATGCAGTATGAATTGGAATTTGTAATACCTGAGATCATTGAGATTACCTCAGCGGTGTCTGGAAGCCATCAAAGTCATGCCCTTTAAGAAAAATAAAAGACATTTTTGCAATAATTCTCAGAGACAAAGCGAGGTGATCTGGAAGGTCCAGCTCATGACATGAAGCTCACTACAATCGAGTGGTGAGTGCAGTTAGAGAAATATATTGAGAACTATCATAACAATGTGAATGAATGAGGGAAGTGGAAAGCCTGTCTAGAGTACAGGCAGGGTGGGGTGGGGAGGAGGAGATTTGGGACATTGGTGATGAGAATGTTGAACTGGTGAAGGGGGGTATTCTTTACATGACTGAAACCCAATTGCAATCATCTTTGTAATTAAGGTGTTTAAATAAATAAAGATATCAATAAAAAAGAAAGTGTGTTGCATTATCGAATCAGTTGGTAAAAAAAAAAGCCATGCCTAATGGTCCTCAGGGGACTCTGGAGATAAATCTGACTTGATTCTCAATGAGCCATGTAGTACTGGGGATCAAATAGGGATCTTGCATACATATAACAGGCATACCTAATTGTTTGTTATATCCCTTGGCCTCACATTTTTTTACTTGTAGATCTCACATCTCACTTGCAGATGGCTCACCTGGGTGCTATGTCCACCCTTGTGTAAGGAACTCTGACCCTGAGAACAAAGAAGAGCACCAGACTAAAGAGGCCCTAGCCACCTGTACCTCCAAGGGAGGACATTTTGAGAGGCCTTAACTTCCTGTACTCAACAGGTAGGGCAGGAGGCTTAGGAGCCGCCTGAATCCACAAAACAAACAAACAAACAAACAAAAAACAACCACCAAAGACTTTGGCTGTCTGTTCATGCATTGAGAATTCAGAGAAATGGGAAAACTGATAGGAATGTAGTATTATTTGAGACATGACTTCATGAGCATCCGAAAGGATATTTCTTTGAGCCTCTCTTAAAGGCCACTCAGATCTTTTTTTTTATTTTTTTATTTTTATTTATTTTTATTTTTTATTTTTTAAATTTTAATTATGACAACAAAGATGCAAAGAAAGAGGACAGGGTAAAGTTACAGTGGAAGCACAATCACCCATAAACAGAATTCTCGGTAGTCCCATCGATGATATCCCAGCCTTGAACTTTCAGCCAAAAAACATTAAGAAAAACAAAACTGAACCCATGTACAATACAATTACTTTGTCCATCAAATCCCCAGTTGTAGTACATACTATTTCTTAGCAGCACACAATATAATCTAAAGTCATTAGACTTATGTAACTCCTTAAACATTGAGGGCAAAGTACATTTCTCTAGTTCCATGCACATGCTTACTAGTTTAAGTTAACCTCAAAAGTTTTAGTGGGTTGTTTTTCTTAAGGATTGGAGTCAAGAGAACATAGTAAAAAATGGTGTTAGAGTGGAATTTGTTTGCATAGGCCCACCAAAATATAAGGGACATGGAAAGAAAAATTATGGTCTAAATACAAGGAAACCCTACCCCTGAAGTTTCCTGGCACAGGACTGACTCTAGGCTCCAGGCACACTAGTTTGTCCAATCCAAGTCATCGTCTGTAGTGGCAATACATCTCCATTCCTCACATAGTCTCTGTTGTTGGTATCATGCTTCTGTATTAAAGATCTTGGAGTCTGCATATCCCATATTGCAGTCAGGATGGTGCAGAGCATCCTCTCGTTTCACCTCACACTTAAGGGGCACTAGAGAGAACCATGTCCTGTAGAGCAGGTCATTGTTGTTGTCAAGTCTTCTCAGTGTAAACGGAAGTCTCTTTTTAGGAGGTCGATGTCAGACCCTTGGTAGTGTCTTTCCTGGTAGAGGACTGCTTCCAGCTGTTGCTATAAAAGACCTTGGATGTTTCGTAGATAGCTTGCCTGGTTCTGGCGTGAATGGAGGATGCCCATTCTTCTGAGGCCTGTGCCAGGTCATTATATCAATGTTCAGGGAGTAAGGTACATTGTACTGAGATTTATTAGATAAGAACTTATCTGTATGTATAGTGTTTTCCCATTTTAATGTGTCTATGCAAACAAGGATCAATGCCATGAAGCGTTATCGGCCCATCTGGAGGCAATAGGAACAAGACCAGCAATTTCCATGGCATAGTTCAATCATAGGCATTAAACTGAGGGACAGTTCCACCAACAATCCTTACTGAACAGCTTACAAAGAAGAGACAAGATGAAAAGTGGATAGAAACATCATGGTAGAAGAATATATAGAGAGTTACAGCTGTTAAAGAAAATACTCATAAAATATTCAAAAGATATATGTGTTCAATATGTGTTCAATTTGTGTCCTTCTAAATAGTTCTGGGATTGTTAGATCCACTGTATGTCTTTGGTCTGAGATTAGAACTGTGTGTTACTGAAGTTAAGAAGGGTAAATCTGGGGTACTGATGGTGGGAGGAGTAAACCCCGCGCGGTTTGCAACATGTAGACTGGTATGAAATTGCCAGTGACAGCCTGAGTATAACTGAGTAGCTATCTGCCACCCCCCAGATCAAATTCCACCAACTAAGCCAATCTCTGGGGCTGGCCTGGGAGTGGGGAAAACCCAGGGTGCCCCATCAAGTCCTCCCAAGAACCCACCTGGAGATCCGGAGGAAAGGGGAAGAGGGGGGTTGGGAGACCCAGGTCCGGGCCCGCCTACCCTAGGCCAGGCCAAGAGGCCCCTGGCACGTACGGAGGTCTGCCAGGAGCCAGCCCGCACCAGCTCCACTCAGATCTTTTTTTAACCCCCCCATCACTAGCAGTTCTGTATGCTCAAACAATCTTATTATTATTATTATTATTATTATTATTATTATTAACAATCTTAATAAAATTATTAGCTTTGCTGCTAGCCTAAGTGCAATCATGTTAGGGTTAATATTTCCGGCCTGTTTGTCATTTGTGAAAAAAAAGAACACAGATGATACCTGTATTACACTTTAAACAAAAGTTCATTCAAAATTAATCAAATATCTTGCTATCATACATCAATTAATAAATTATGTTCATGGCATAAGACAACCCTTCATGAAATTGAATCTAGAGACATCTTCCATGACTCAGTGCCTTCAACCAAGCAAATAGAAGCAAAAATAAAGCAAAATTAAAAAATAAAGCTAGACACAGGCTTTTAAATGGCTACACTGAGATTCGGTTCATAAATAGGTATACTTTTTACAGGCTGTTTCTAGGATAAGAATCACATTTTATTTGTGTGATTATTATTCTAATTTTTTTGTATTTAAATAAAATATAAAAATATTTGTCATTGGTAATGTATTTACTTTTCTTCCTTCCTTCCTTTCTTCTTTCTTTCTTTCTTTCTTTCTTTCTTTCTTTCTTTCTTTCTTTCTTTTTTCTTTCTTTCTTTCATTTCTTTCTTTCTTTCTTCTCTCTCTCTCTCTCTCTTTCTCTCTCTTTCTTTCTTCTTTCTTTTCTTTCTTCTTTCTTTCTTTCTTTCTTTCTTTCTTTCTTTCTTTCTTCTCTCTCTCTCTCTCTTTCTCTCTCTTCTTTCTTTCTTTCTTCTTTCTTTTTCTTCTTCTTTCTTCTTTTCTTTCTTTCTTTCTTTCATTCTTTCTTTCTTTCTTTCTTTCTTCTTTCTTTCTTTCTTTCTTTTCTTTCTTCCTTCTTTCTTTCTTTCTTTCTTTCTTTTCTTTCTTTCTTTTCTTTCTTTCTTTCTTTCTTTCTTTCTTTCTTACTTTCTTTCTTTCTTTCTTTCTCCTTTCTTTTCTTATATTTGGGTCACACCTGAGAGTGCTCAGTGATTACTCCTGGATCTGCACTCATAAATCATTCCTCGCAGGCTACGGGAAAGATGGAAAACTGAAAACCAAACCCAGGTTCGTTTCGAGTTGGCCACAGGAAGGCAAATGTTCTACTGCTCTGCTATCACTCTGGCCCAATCAGTGGTAATTGAAAAGCTGCCACATGTTAAATCTAAGAATTATTTGCTTTTGGTTTTGGTCCATTTACAAGTCTTTAAGTTTCCCTGAAGTATTTTTCTAATAAAGTAAACAGAAAATAAACTCAGATACTAAGGAAGTCAATAAAGAAAATAATTAAAAAGGAAGGTATTAAGTAGTTAAGGAACTCAATAAGGAAAATACTAAGGAACATAGTAATATTAGAATCAACCTGTATATAGTAAGCTCTGCATAACCAATGGTTTGATAATCAAAAGTAAGGAAGCATCTTTTCGTTTTAGAGAGAGTTTTGGGACTGATGGAAGTGAAGAATGGAAAGTTATGAACAGCTTTATAATACAGAAGTTGTCAGTTCTGTTTGAGTAATAGAGCTGTAGAGATGGGTGTGGTGATGGCTGCAATAACAGTGATAATACTGATGAACTATATGTTAGAATTCATTTCAGCATCTCATTTAATAAATTCTATGTTTAACCACAATAATAAAAGGAAGTAAAGACATCTTGGACTTTAAAAGGGTAGTAAGCAGTCCATAATTATAATAAATAAATGATATTCTAAGCAGACAGAAAATGACACCAGCTAAAACTATGTATCTATGCAAAATGATAATACTTGAAGCAGAAGCTTCATGTATGACTTTTTAAAGTTTTTTGTATAGGGGTCACATCTGGTAGTACTGGGTGGGTGGCTGGTATGGGGCTACCTCTAGAATAGCTTGCTCCTGAAATAGCCAGGAATGTTCTGGATGGTGATTTTCAAAGTACTGCAAGGACTACATATGATGGTGGGCCACGTGCTTTGGGGGATCAAACTCAAGACATTTCACCTGCGAGTCATCTGTTATACAACTTGAACACTGGCCCAATAATTTTATTTCTGAAGTATCTTTTTTGTTTTTATTTTTGTTTTGTTTTTTGTTTTGGGGCCACACCCGTTTGATGCTCAGGGGTTACTCCTGGCTATGCGCTCAGAAATCACCCCTGGCTTGGGGGGACCATATGGGACGCCGGGGGATCGAACCGCGGTCCGTCCTATGCTAGTGCTTGCAAGGCAGACACCTTATCTCTAGCGCCACCTTCCCGGCTCCTATTTCTTAAGTATCTTTAAGAGTAAATCTATGTTTACACAAAAATTATAAAAAGTATTCTGTCATCTTAATAGCACTATGATCAAAATCATTTCAACTCATACTTGAGAAAAATTTACAAAAGTAAATAAAATTCATGATAGAAATAAATATGAAATTTAAACTGTAAATTTCTTTGAAGAGAACAGTAAAAATATCTTAGTAACCTTGACTTAATGATTACTTGAATATGATACAAATAGCACAACCCATTAAAAACAAAATGTTCAATTGGACTTTATAGAAATTTTAATTATGTGCTTTTTGAAAGATAATGTCAAGTTAATAAAAGGAAAATTCACAGAAGAAAATATTCATAATGTCTATATCTGGCAAAGTACTTCTATTTCTAATATATAAAAAGTACTCTAAAATTCAGTGAGAAGAGCACAAACAACTCAATAAAAGTAATTGGGCAACAGATCTGAAAAAAAAACTTTACCACCAAGTAAATGACATGAGGTGGGTCCTTGAGTTGCCTCTGCCTCTATGAGTCACAACTATAATGATGATATATAATAATAATGCAGTCCTTGGAAAAATTAATTAAAAATTTTGGATGGTAATAAAGGGCTTCATGACAAATGTGCAGGTTGAAGGAGTTTTTCTCTGGAAAAATTAATGTTTGAAGAATGCCTGCCAAGGTGGTGATATTGATGGCTTCTGCCTGCTATGAAGCATATAGGCAACATGACAGCTCTGCCTGTGATTGTTTATAGGTCTTTTGGGCTTCTGATATTCATTCAGGTTATGGGTTTGCTCTTGGAAATATGGCAGCCTTTGATATGAAGGAGCCTGAAGCAGTGGTGTCCCTAGCTGGTGTTAGATTTGATATGAACTGTGGTGTCCTCTTGCTAAGAACCCATTTAGATAAAAATGATGTTCAGCCTGTGAAGAAACAATTTGTCCAGGCCATGTTTGATCATATTCCTGTTGGTGTGGACTCAATAGGTGTCATCCCAATGAATGAATGCCAAAGACATGGAGGAGGCTTTTGATAGGTGTAGACTGGTCCTTGAGAAGAGGCTATACCTGGGCTAAGGACAAAGAGCAAAAATGTGAGGAGTACAGGAGGATGCTTCAAACTGACCCCAACAACATCTCTGCCAGGGGCAAGGAAAGAGGCCTGCCTCAGTTGGGGACCCTTAGACCAAGCAACCACTATGCGGAAATCCAGGTTGTTGATGAGATTTTAATTAATATGCTGCAAAGAAAATGGGCATTAACCATAAGGAACAGGTGTGTGGTGTGTGTGTGTGTGTGTGTGTGTGTGTGTGTGTGTGCGTGTTGAACCACAGTAGAAGCAGAGACCTGGGCTACCAGGTAGTAACAGATGCCCTGGTGGCTAAGATGGTGGAAAAAGCTATGAAGAGAGACAATATCACAGTCAATAACTGTCAGTTGGCCAGTTTCGGATTGCCTCTCCAGAAGGTCAGGACTATCTCAGGGGAATGGCAGAAAGTGGAAACTACACCTGGGTCACCCACTCTTCCATGACCTTCCTAACTCACCAGATGTTTGTCAAGGTCTTCAACACAACCCCTGATGACTTGACCCTATATGTGATTGATCTCTGATGTTTCTCACAATATTGCCAAAGTGGAGAAGCGTGTGGTGGACAGAAAGGAGTGTATACTGTTGGTACACAGAAGGACCCACCCATTTTTTTCCTCCTCGCCATTTGACAGCCAGTGCTCATTGGTGGCACCACGGGAACTGGTAGTTACTGGCACTGAGCATGGCATGACTGAGTCCTTTGGAACAATGTGCCATGGTCACGCATTATCATGAGCAAAATCTCCACATAATATAGATTTTCAGGATTATTTAGATAAATTGACAGATATGGGAATTGCCATCTGTGTTTTTTCATCCAAACTGGTTATGAGTCCTGAGTTAGGCTCCTGAGTCCTATAAGAATGTGACTGACAATCATGCTGGTAATCATGGTGCTTAAATATTTTATGTATTAAAAATAAATAAATAAAATAAAACATAGAAAAAAAGCAGAATGTGACTGATGTGGTGAACAGCTGTTATGATACTGGGATCAGCAAGAAGGGGAGGCCATTAAAGAGATCAATTGCTGTGATCAAAGGGTAGAGGCCAAATACCACCAATCCTCACTGACTTGCTCTTCAGAAGTGACCCGCACTTATCTCACACCTACAACTGCCTGTTCTGAAGCGACTGATGGGAAGTTGCTTCTTCCCAGAGTATTCTAAGCTGGAAATTCAACTTTCCGCTGGAGCTGCATTGATCCTTTCCTGAGGAAAATGTTTGGACATGGGATAGATCAAGACATAGACTTCCTAGTTCTTGAGAGTCTTTAATCATCACAGTGAACTTCTGTACACCAAGTTCTGTCTATGTCCTGAAAAATGTCCTGAAGAACATTTTGTTAAATAAGTTTTAATGTTTTTCTTTCTTCAGCCTTTGCCTTCCTTAGTTCATACATTCCCTGTCTGCACTAAAAAGCCAAAACACTAAGCACCCTATTTTCTTGGAGGTTCCCTTCCTGTCCCCATGGCCCCTTGATTAAGAATTAGTTTTTAGATAAAAAGATGCTGCTGCTAAACCCAGCAGGGGATGTATGTGGATGTAGAGAAAGAATTGACCATACATTTGCTGTCTTCCATTCTAAGTATGTGCAGAGTATTGACTTAGCTGCAAAATGTCATATATCTTTAATTAACCTGGTCTGTCAAACTCTTCTTGAATAAAGGTCATGCACAGCAGCAGAGAGCTCTCTGTATTCCTGATTATTAGTACATTTGTGACCAAATTATAAAATGAGCACAGTGATGGTAACAATTGCTCTCTGTCAGGTTGCTTAGTCTGTGCTATCTAATGAGATTTAATGTTAGGTGCTGTGTGGTTTTTCTCTCTCTGGTCCCTCAAAGATGACAGTTAAGGGGATCAGAGAGATAGTTCAGAAGGTAGAGTACATTCCTTGCACATGACCAGCATGTATTTGATTCCTAGGACCTCACATAGTACACAATCCTCCCTAAAGTTATCCCTGAATGCAGATCTAGGAGTAATTCGTGAGTGCAGCCTGGCATGGCTCAAAAACAAAACAAAAAAATTTACAAGTTACTAAGTCTTTAGTTGCATTCAGCCAATAAAATTAAAAAAGAACTAACAAAAGAAAGACCCCGTTTATTGAATATGGGTCTGAGATGAAATCAAAGAGGAAATCAAAACTTTCCTGGAAACAAATGATAATAAAGATACAAACCATCAGAACTTATGGGACACAGCAAAAGCGGTACTGAGAAGAAAATTTATAGCTTTGCAAGTACACATCAGGGAGGAAGAAGGGCCCTACCTGAATAGCTTAATGACACAGCTCATAGAATTAGAAAGTGCTCAAAAAAGGACCCAAAAATAGGGAGACAGAAGGAAATAACAAAGCTGAGAGCAAAAATCAACGAAGTGGAAACACAAAAAGCAATCTGAAAGGTCAACGAAAGCAAAAGTTGATTCTTCAAAAAAAAATAAACAAGATTGATAGGCCACTGGCAAATCTAACAAAGAGAGAGAAACTTGATAACTCATATTAGGAATGAAAAAGGAGAGATCACTGCTGATATGGAAGAAACTCAAAGGGTAATCAGAAACTAATTTGAGAAACTTTATGCCAATAAAAATGAGAACCTGGAAGAAATGGATAAATTCTTGGACTCTTATAATCTTCCACGGTTGAATAAAGAGGATGTAGCATATCTAAACACCCCCATTACTATTGATGAAATTAAAAAGGTAATCAAATATCTACCCAAAAACAAAAGCCCAGGCCCAGATGTATTCACTAATGAATTCTTTCAAACTTTCCAAGAGGAACTACTACCAATCCTAGTAAGACTCTTTCATGAAATAAAAAAAACGGGAACACTTACAAACAGCTTTTATGAAGCCAATATCACCTTGATACATAAACCAGACAGAGATGCTACGTAAAAAGAAAATTACAGACCAATATCGCTAATGAATGCAAATGCAAAGGTCCTCAACAAAATCCTGGCAAATAGGATTCAATGCCTCATTAAGAAGATCATCCACTATTATCAAGTAGGTTTCATCCCAGAAATGCAAGGCTGGTTTAACATCCGTAAATCTATAAACATAATACACAACATCAACAACAAGAAAAATAAAAATCACATGATCATATCAATAGATGCAGAGAAAGCATTTTATAAGGTCCAACACCCATTCTTGATCAAAACTCTCAGCAAGATGGGAATGAAAGGAACCTTTATCAGTATAGTTAAGGCCATCTACCACAAGCCAGTGGAAAATATCCTCAATGGAGAAAAAATAAGAGCCTTTCCTCTAAATTCTGGCACAAGACAAGGCTGTCCTCTCTCACCACTCCTATTCAACATAGCACTGGAAGTACTTGCTATAGTGATTAGGCAAGAAAAATATATCAAGGGAATCCAGATAGGAAAGGAAGAAGGAAGCACTCGCTGTTTGCAGACTACATGATACTCTACTTAGTAAACCCTAAAGACTCTACCAAAAAGCTCCTAGAAACAATAGACTCATATAGCAAGGTGGAAGGCTAAAAAATTAACACACAAAAATCAATGGCCTTTATATACACCAATAGAATTAAGGACATTAAGAAAACAACCCCATTTACAATAGTGCCACACAAACTCATTTTTTGGAATCAACTTGACTAAAAATGTGAAGGACCTATACAAAGAAAACTATAAAACTCTGCTCCAAGAAATAAGAGAGGACACGCAGAAATGGAAATACATACCCTGCTCATGGATTGGCAGGATTAACATAATCAACATGGCAATACTCCCCAAGGCATTGTCCAGATTTAATGCGATCCCTCTAAAGATACCCATGACATTCTTCAAAGAAGTGGATCAGGCACTTTTGAAATTCATTTGTAATAATAAATACCATAGAATAGCTAAAGCAATCATTGGGAAAAAGAATATGGGAGGAATTACTTTCCCCAACTTTAAACTGTACTACAAAGGAATAGTTATCAAACAGCATGGTATTGGAATAAAGACAGGCCCTCAGATCAGTGAAATAGGCTTGAATACTCAGAGAATGTTCCCCAGACATACAATCACCTAATTTTTGATAAAGGAGCAAGAAATCCTAAACGGAGCAAAGAAAACCTCTTCAATAAGTGGTGATGGCACGACTGGCTAGCCATTTGCAAAAAATTGAACTTAGACCCCAGTTAACATCATGTATGAATGTAAAATCCAAATGGATTAAAGATCTCAATATCAAACCCAAAACTATAAGATATATAGAACAACCCGTAGGCAAAACACTCCAGGACATTGAGACCACAGGCATATTCAACGAGGAAACTGCACTTTCCAAGCAAGTGAAAGCAGAGATTACCATCTGGTAATATATTAAGCTGAGAAGCTTCTGCACCTCAAAGGAAATAGTGCCCAGGATACAAGAGCCACCCACTGAGTTGGAGAAACTATTCACCCAATACCCATCGGATAAGGGGCTAATCTCCAAAATATACAAGGCACTGACAGAACTTTACAAGAAAAAACATCTAATCCCATCAAAAATGGGGAGAAGAAATGGACAGAGACTTTGACAAAGAAGAAATACAAATGGCCAAAAGGCACATGGAAAAATGCTCCACATCCCTAATCAGCAGGGAGATGCAAATCAAAACAACTATGAGTACCACCTCACACTACAGAGAATGACACACATCACAAAGAATGAGAACAAACAGTGTTGGTGTGGATGTGGAGAGAAAGGAACTCTTACAGCTGCTGGTGGGAATGCTGTCTAGTTCAACCTTTATGGAAAGCAATACGGAGATTCCTCCAAAAACTGGAAATCGAGCTCCCATACGATCCAGCTATACCACTCCTAGGAATAAACCCTAGGAATACAAAAATACAATACAAAAATGACTTCCTTACATCTATATTCATTGCAGCACTATTTACCATAGCAAGACTCCTGAAACAACCAAGATGCCCTTCAACAGACGAATGGCTAAAGAAACTGTGGTACACATACACAATGGAATATTATGCATCTGTCAGGAGAGATGAAGTCATGATATTTTCCTATACATGGATGTACATAGAATCTATTATGCTGAGTGAAATGAGTCAGAGAGTATGAGGAAAACACAGAATGGTCTCACTCATCTATGGGTTTTAAGAAAAATGAAAGACATTCTTGCAATAATAATTTTCAGACTCAAAAGATGGAAGCACTGGAAGTTATAGCTCACCTCATGAAGCTCACCACAAACAGGGATGAGTTTAGTTAGAGAAAAAACTACATTTTGAACTATCGTAATAATGAGAATGTATGAGGGAAATAGAAAGCCTGTCTAGAGTACAGGCAGGGGTCGGGTGGGAAGGAGGGAGATTTGGGACATTGGTGATGGGAATGTTGCACTGGTGATGGGTGTTGTTCTTTACATGACTGAAACCCAAACACAATCATGTATGTAATCAAGGTGTTTAAATAAAATATTAAAAAAAGAAAGAAAAGAAAAAATGACATGAGACCTAGTACATGAAAAGAGGTTCAAACATCATTAGTCATTGGATAATTGTAAATTAAAACCATGGCTAAATATTAACCTGCCAATTAGACTGAGTGAAATGATAATGAATGACCATACCATGTATTATTAAGGATTTCAATCTATAGGAACCATTTTACACTAGTTGTGGCAATGTAAATGGTGCTATTTTAAAGTAGTTTGGTACTTTATAAACAACTAAATGAACCAATTAAATGATTCAATCATTACTCCCCTTGATATGAGCCCAAGGTAATATGACTGATTTCATAAAAAACCTTTTACAGGAAATTTTTTATTAAATATATTTTTTATTTAAGTAACATGATCATATTTGGGTTACAGTCATAACCAGAACACCCCCCTTCATCAGTGCAACATTACCCCCTTCCCCCTTCCCATCCCCTGCCTGTATTCTAGACAGGCATTCTACTACAGTAATTTGTTTTTAAGTTCAGTAAGTTGTATTTTTTCCCTAAAGGATAAGAGTAAAAAAAATATAGTAAAGGTGTGATAGTGGCAATCGCCTATGTTTGCATAGGTCCAGAAAAATGGAGAAAATGGGAAAAAAAATCCTTGACCTGATTACAAAAAGGCCTCACCCCAGAAGTTTATTGGCATAAGAAAGACTCTGGGTTCCAGGCATACCAGTCTATCCATCTCCAATCATTCTCAAGGTCCCGGTGAAACTTTTTCACACTTTAGCTATAGTTGGTTCAGACTTTTATATTTAAAGACTCTGGATTCTGTGCATTTCTTTCGTTGATGTCAGGCTGATGTGGAGCATCCTCTAGTTTCAGCATATCATTAAATGCAGAGCGATCTGCCCTGCATGCAGACTGTTGCTGAGTCGCCAGGGTGTTGGGAGTACTCTTTGGAGTAAGTCAATGCCAAAGCAGTGGTAGGTCTTCCCTGGTAGAGGCTTGGATCCTGGGAATGTTAAAGACAATTGTGGTTGTTTCCATAGTTCAGGTGTGTGTGGGCGATGCCCATTATTCTGAGGACTGAGCCAAATCACTATGCCAATGTTCAGGGTAAAAGGCCTAATTACATTACCAAATTTGTGTTCCAATCTCTATTAGATAAGAACTTGACTGTTGCATGATACCGGAATCAGCTTCAGCATAACCCCTAGTTCAAGGACTATATAGGATTCCGTAATGCCGGAAAACATGTCTCAAACTCAACTATCACCTGTTGTCTTCAGATACCCTTGTTTTCTTTCTTTTTTTTTTCTTTTTAAAACATAAAAGGGTCACATGTATCTCTTTTGTATATCTCAGATGTATTCCCTTAACATCTATTAACTCTTTTCAAATATCCTCATTTGTGACAATTTTGACCACTAGATTAGTTATTTGATTGTTTGATTTTCCCCCTGTGAGATCTGTTTTATAAGCAATACTGGTAGAAGAATAACTCTGTATAGATCTCACGTTTATACCAAGTTATGGGAAATGTTGGACTTTATTTGTTGGCCCCAGATGCACCAACAATATCTTGTGGCATTGCTTCTCTTTTGCATAAGCACATTAAAATGGGAAAACAATACATATGCATACAGGAAATATTAATAGAATTTTCATTAGTAGTAACTAAGAACAGGTGAAAGGTAAATAATTAACTACTGTATATAATTAATACTATTAAATAATAAGTATTAAATAATAAATAATAAATATTACTCATCAAAATAAGAGAGGGCTCCTAGGGATATATGTAGTAAGATAAATGACTACTAGCCTATTTTCCCAGATTGCCCCCCACACAAACACACACATTAAATAGTCAAATTCTAAAACTTGAAAGGGCTTCCTTATAGAGAAAATATCTCCATTGTTATTTTAGGGGGTGACATCTATCTCTAACCTCCTGGAATCTATTGAATACAAATATTCTTCCTGTTGATTTTGCTCTGTAATTTTTACTATAACAGAACCTTAGCTATGAGCAAAACCTACAATTGGGACTTGTGAGTGAGTTCCTCCAAAGAGTCATTCAACTAAAGTGGTAATACAATGTTAGAAATAAGGAGTGTTTTTTTCTTTCAATAAAAGTTTCTGAGAACTCATAGTAAAAATTACAACCATAAACTTGGGTCTCAAATGTTACACCATACAAACACAAATAAAATTGAAACATTTATTTAAGTATAAAATTATAAAACTTCTATATGTAAATATATGAGAAAATATTCATGACCTTGGGTTATATCAACAGTTATTAGATATAATGTGGCAAACAGAATGACTGTTTTATTGCCAAATATCAGTATATATAAAATCAAAAAAATATTACTCTTATAGTGAAAGGCTCTGTGAAGAGGACAAAAAATAAGCTACATATAGGACAAAACAAATTTGCAAGTACTTCTCTCTAGCAAAGGATTTGCATCTGGAATATATATATGCAGCTCTTTCACAATACAATCTAAGTAGTCAGCCAATAATTTTTAAATAGGAAAATACTTCAACAAATATTTCACCAGAGATGATACACAGATGGCAAATGAATACATGAAAATTCTAATGTTGAATCCCATTAGTCATTAGGCAACTGCAAATTACAATCACAATTAAATGATACTAAACACCCATTTGAATGGTTGAAATGTAAAGTATTGCTGGCATCAAATGTTTATAAGAATGCAAATTAACTTGATCAGAACGCAAAGTGATAAAGTCACATTGAAACCCTTCTAGCACTTAAACAGAATTGTCCTATGGCCCAATACTCATACTCTTGGGCGATTATTTCATAAAAGTGAAAATGTATAGCCAAACACACTACAATGTTCACAGAATCTTTGATTTGTAATTGTGCTAAGTTGAAAATAAAACAAATGTTTTTCAACCAATGAATGCTTAAGAACACTGTGGTACAAATATTCATAGTATGGAATATTACTCAACAATAAGAAGGAATAAACCATTGCAAACAGCATGCACCCAGAATAGACAGCAATTGTCTTAATATGAGTGTAAAAAAGACAATTCCAGGAGATTCCAAACTTTGAATGAATGCATTTATAGGACACTGTAGATGAAAAAAAATTCTAGAGATAAGAATATGTTAGTTGTTGCCTGATATTAGCTGTATGGAAAGGATTAAGGAACAATAAAGGAGAAGCATGAGGACTTTTATTTGCATTAATAAAGCAATTCACTTTCTTGATTTTTAGTGGCTGTGCTTAGGACATCTATATACATGATACAAGGCACATAATCATGAATACATACAAAGGTAGTAATTGCATTTAAAAACCAGTAAGATCTAATTAATATCTGCAGTATAACATTGTGTTTTGTGTCAATTAATTTTCTGGTTATTAAAGATGTTGCCAATGGTGGAGGTGGAGGTAAATGGAAACTCTATGTAATAATTTTTTAACTTCCTGTGAGTATGTCTTCATTTCAAAATAAAATGTAACAAATGAACACTAAATTCAGCTATTAAAAATGTTCAGTATGTGTGGAATAACTCGAGCATGCCTAAGCTACATTTTCAATTGTAAATGTCAAGGTATTTAAATATAAATACAGCATTACTAGTGAAAAATTATTAATTAAAGTAAAGCATGCTGCAAATATAAAATACAAGCTAGATTTCAAAGACCTCAAACAAAACATCTCATTATTAGCTGGCAATGATTTTATGTTGAAAGGTGTAAGCCAAGCATACGTATTGAAATTGATTTCACTGTTTCTTTTTTTCCTTTGTAAAGTGGCTACTGAACTATTTAAAATCAACTTGACTCCATTGATATTTTTCTAGCTTAGGACTGCTCGAAGCTATCATAAAAAATCAAAACTATAGGAAGCAGCTATCACCAATATTCTGAGTTTAAACAGAAGAGTTTGTATTTATGAAAATTTTAGTCAGAAAGTTTGTGGAATTAAGACTCAGATGTCTGTAAGGGAACCCTTGTCAATTGGTGCTAGGTCTGTTAGCTTTCTGAGAGGAGGTGCAGACCATTGGTGTTGACCCTAAAAGATTTATGTGGTTGATTCTTCTAAGTGATGGACAAGCTTACAAACCATATTCAGTTTATTCTATAGGAAGCACTATTGTTTCCATGGCAGGGACTCAGGTGGGAGTTATACTCAAAGAGAATATAAGTGAACAGGAAATCCCAGAATCAAACTGGTAAAGCAAATCTCTCCTATACAGCTTTGTAATATCCTTCTACCATCAGCACTGCCACAGCCCAACAGAACCAGGTGATAAGGCAGAAATGCGACTGGTTGGTTCTTATTATCAGCATACCAACCAGTGTTTGGAACTGAAACACCAACATCATAGCTGACATAATCCAGTTGTGACAAAGAATCTGAACTGGCCCCCAAATAGCTGTACTGCTCATCATACTAAATCATGTGACTGAGAAATACTTCTCAGGTACAACTCCATTTCTGAATCACTTTTGCATCTCAGTGAGGCGTTGTGACAATTCTTCACCAAGAAAATGTTATCAGAAGGGGGTTGGGTTATATTTTAGTCTAATCTAAGAAACTGACCGCCTTCTCTTTTCATCTGTTGGCAAATTATGGAACCCAGGGTGATCTTAAATGTGATCTATTTTTAAAATGCCACATTTAATTTTACATTAATGGCTACATAATTTACAGACACTGTAAGTTTGCCCTTCTGTGGAAAGAGACATAGCTGCCATGTGATCTTCAGGTTTGTTACTCCGCCAGCTGTACAAGTACATATTGCACTTTACGCCCACATACATCCCCAAAATTTATGTGTAAAGAATAATTCCATTTCTTTTTTGAAATTTCCTGTTATTTAGTTGAGAAAAAAATGGTTACTCTTCTCAAGATTTAAAAGACGCTATTCATTCATTGTCAATTGAAGAGTACTTGGAATTGATTATACTTCAGATACAATATTGCAATTTTTTATAATAGCACATTGTTAAAATTGTTAGGAAAATCTGTGCGATTTTATGTGAAATTATATATTTTAGGAGGGGGATGAAGATGAATTGTACAGCCTAGTCCTTCACTAGAACAAAAGCATTTGTTTCTTAATTCTTACACTGAATGTTAATCAGATATGACCCTTAGACACTAATTAATATATACTAACACACAAATATGAACTTTACCCAAATCCTTTATTTAACAAAGGTATAAAATATGAAATGTGCTAAGGGAATGGACCTTATATGCTAGTGTTACACAAGGTATGTTCAGACTTCTCTTCTATATTGGAATACCTTTAAGGATAGGAAGGAACTAGAGTGATATTTTTTCTTAGCTAGATGAAGAGAATTGTGACTTTATTAATTTGAAAATACTGTGGAATATTTTATTTTGTTCTATTTCATTTTGTTTTGAATCACACCTGGCCCTGGCAGTGCTCAGAGACTACACCTAGAGTGACTTTTGGTGGATCTCAGGGGTCAATGTGATAATTTGGAGAACTGCTTGCAAAGCATGTGTCCTAGCTCTTTGAGCTATCTATCTGGCATAACAACTATGTTAACCACACCAAAATACATAAACTTGTAAAGTAAATTATAATATTCTGGCAGGGAATTTAAAATAAATTATAATAAATGTATAACTGTCTTTATTTTATATTCCTTTTATATTATTTTATCATTTATTTTATTAATTAAGTAACCTGGTTCACAATAGTATTAATATTTAGGATTTAGACATACAATGATAATATGCCATAACCAACACCAAAGTTTCAATATCTTTCCACTACTCTCTCTAAGTACCTCCTTTCAAACCCCTTCCCTTCCTCTCCCATCCTTATCACTTCTTGGTAACCTCATTCATGAATGATTTCTCTAAAACCTATCAGTTACAAGAAGGATGAAACTTTTGAAACTAATTCATAATATTTGATTAGATTCCTCTTTAGAGGTTCTAAGGTTAATAACACCTCTGTATTTCAATTCTGAACTATTTCAATTCTCACTCCTGAGAAAGCAATATTTTAATTCAGTACAATATATAAATATATATTGGTTCCGTTTTCTTTTTTCCACAAATTTTCTTTTTTTAGATTTATAATGTCTTTTATTCTTTTTTTATAATATTTTTATTTAAGCACCTTGATTACATACATAATTGGAGTTGGGTATCGATTAACTAAGGAACACCCATTTCACAGTGCAATATTCCCACCACCAATGCTCCCCATTTTCTATCTCCCCCATCCCAGCCTGTTTTCAAGACAGGCCTTGCACTTCTCTCACTCATTGACATTGTTATGGTAGGTGTCAGTGTAATTATTTCTGTAACTGCACTCACCACACTTTGTGGTGAGCTTCATACTGTGAGCCTGTCCTTCCAGATTTCATCTCTATTG